>NW_028261385.1:61992974-62292974 GCF_051295495.1 Thamnophis sirtalis
GAATAGAGCATAGGGATCATTTTCTAACCCTAGATACAAAATGGCAAAATAGATGTGAGAAAATAGATCATCACCTCTCCAATGGGCTGCAGGCTTCCTGGCATCTCATTTTATAATTAGAGAAGTATACCAGAAAGGAACTCTTCCCTGGTTGTTTTTCTAAGCATTGAAGGATACTTCAAAATGATGGAAAGATGTTCAACAGAAAAACAGCAGCAGCACTTTGCAGGACTTCACAACCATCAAACCATCACCTACGTTCCCACAACTGAAGCTGCTTACACTGTAGTGAAGAAATGACTGCTATGGAACCACATAAGGTGACACAACTAACCTTAGCCCAGCCCATATAGGTACCATGCTGGACTAGAAGCAACCAGGAACTTAGGAGGTTTCCTAACACTGAAAGCAACCAGTCAAAGAGGTTGCCTCCAGAAGTTGTGGAAGTTTTCAAGAGACTTAACAAGTATTTGTCCATAATGCTATAGGGTCGTCTGCTTGAGAATGGGGTTGGACTAGAAGATTTCCAAGATCCCTTCCAACTCTGTTGTTCTGTTACTCTGTAAAATATGGTCCAGGACTAAGGTGACCAGACGTCCCGATTTCAGTGGGACGGTCACTATTTGTAACAATTTGTCCCATGTCCTGGGACGTTTTTAAAAAGTCCTGATTTTCTGGCTTCACGTTGAAAGCCCAGTGGATTTGCTTAAGAAATCCTAACCGGGATTAGACAAAAGACATTCTGTCTAACCTCTTTCTCTCTGTCTCAGTACTTTCATTGAAGATATTAAACTTTAAAGCAAGAAAACGGACCTCCCCCCCCGCGCCCCTTTTACCTCATTTTATAAGAAAAAATGACCAAGTACCATAGAGCTCCAGGAAACACTTGGTTAGAGAGGTCGCGAGTGTGAAAAAAATGGTGGCAAAGTTTCTTTGAAAAATATTTCCCTGACTAATTTCACCATTTCAATTTGCTCAGTTCATTGTATTAACATCTACATCATTCTTGGTTGACTTGGAGTGCAAGCCTGCTGGTAAGTGAGCTGGGTTTTTTTCTTTTCTTCCCCCCCCCCCCCCCGGTCAAAGGTGTCCCTCTTTACCAATCTGAAAATCTGGTCACCTTATCCAAGACAGCACTAACACAATTTCAGATGCACCCTGAGATTTGGTTGCTTTAGCAGAGAAGCTTATAGGAATTCTATAACCAGAAAAACCTAGCATCTGGCAAGGTACATCGAATCAGGAAGGGAGTCCGAGAGGGACTAGAAAGGAAGGTTGTGAAATCATCAATTGTATAAACAAAGAGCAGGCTGAGTAAGAGTTAGTAGGCCATATAAAAGAAATATCTAGTTCTCTTTTTGCACCTTATGATTAATAGGTCAGGAGGTGCTGAGGTCACTGAGAAACCTCTCCTTACAAAATGAAGGAGTAGACTAGGCAATGTGGACACAGGTTCATAACATATACCTATTTTTACAATATATACAGGCAGTCCTCAGCTTACAACCATTCATATAGTACTGTTTCAAGTTACAATGGCGCTGAAAAAAGTGTTTTATGACCATTTTTCACATTTATGATTATTGCATCATCCCCATGATCATGTGATCAGTTCATATTTATGACAGTTGCAGTGTTCTGAGGTTCATGTGATTAAT
This sequence comes from Thamnophis sirtalis, assembly GCF_051295495.1. NCBI lineage: Eukaryota > Metazoa > Chordata > Lepidosauria > Squamata > Natricidae > Thamnophis > Thamnophis sirtalis. The sequence goes on from NW_028261385.1 coordinate 61,994,633, forward strand.
CACCTTTTGTGACCTTCAGACAAGCAAAGTCACTTAATAACCATTTTATTAATTTAACAGCTGCAGTATTCACTTAATGACTGTGCAATGAAAGGTCATAAAATAGGGCAAAACCCACTTAACAACTAACTTTCACTTAGCCATAGAAATTTTGGCTTCAATTCTGGTCATAAGTCAAGAACTACCTGTATTTTTCGTATCATGAGCAATTTTGTAAGCGGTGTTTCTTCAATGTAATGCATTTTGGGGATTTTGTTTTGGCCAAATACATATACCTTTTATGCACTTTACCTACTGTGAATATTTTTGAATTTTAAATCAGCAAACACAAATCCCAAGATTTAAATCTCTAAGAAAATAGTTTTCTTTTGTAAATAGCCTCTCATTTAGATCAATAAGGTTTATTTCTAGTAAGAAAGCATAATGTAATAAAATACAGGATTATTGTCTAAGCTTGCAATCATAATCACACATGCCTTGGAATTAGTTATATTGAACACAAATAGTATTTATGTCAGGGAAGACATGTATATTATTATAATCCGTCTGCTATATAAATCTAGTTTAAAGATGATTGAGAAAGAGAGAGAGAGAGAACTAGCATATTAATGATTTTACTCTTCTTGGTATTCATCAATTGATATCAGAAAACACTTTCTTGTAATCCAATAGAAAACAGCTTTGAAACTTGTCCCCTTTTCTCTTGTTTTTTCTTTGCTAATGTGAGACTCTACAAATGACTTTTGATGGGCATAAATGTTGTTGAGGAAGCAGAATCTATTAGCAAAAATCAGGAGAACTTAGTGAGCAAGTGAAAGAATGAACAGACAAATGAATGAACAAACAAACAGATGAATATTGTGCGGGGAAAAATAACCATAGAAAACTGCAAATATTACTTGAGATCTGACTTGTCATAGAATTTGATTTGCACTGAAGCATGTTTCTATTTCTCAAATGTCATATTTATTTCAAATGATTTTTGAGGTCCAATACTTTCCATTTTATTTCCTTTTTCTTAGCCTGTATCTTTATTTCAATGTATTATAAAGTAATTGGCAGTTCCTATGCTCAGGGGAATCTTTTTGTCATTTTTTTTTTTCATTTTTAAAATGTTTTATTAAAAAAATAGGATGGAAACCTCTGGATAATTATGAATAAATGTTTTTACAGCCTGTTGGTTCAACAGAAAAAAAAACTATTTTCTGGAACATATCCCACATTTATTTTTCCTAATAACACTAAATGTTAATATCTGAAATTCAATTTACACATTCTCACTAAAGCATAGAATTATTATTTCTTAACAATCAAATATAACTCCCAGATGTTCTTGAAGCTGACCATAAATGCTTGCATATAAGTTTAAATGTGGATAAGCTGACATCAAATCTTTAACCAAGAAAAATATGCCACCCACAGATAAGCCAACCCTCAAAAATACCTTGTGTTTTAATTTTTGTACCTGGACTCTCCATGGCTCATCCATTTTATTAAAAATTCAAGAGTCAGCTTATCTGTGGATGGGCTTTTTATGCATGTGTATATGGGATATATAGGACTTTTTAAAAGTACTACCATATCTACTCATGGATACATCCATCTGTAGATAGGCTGAACTCAATATTTTGGGTGCATTTTAGCACATTGACAAGTATATACTGTATAGTTATGAGCGACCCATTTCCCCGCATGGCGTACATTGCAGGTATAATGTCGTTGCCTACAGATTACAGCCCTACCTGGAAGTCCTTTGGATTGTCACCCATACTTTTTGTTCACTTTACGTGTGGGTTTTTGAAATGCATACTATATAAAGCTGCTCTTAAAAACCACTTGGAAGGTGGAGATGGTCTATATTGCAGCAATAAGGGCAGTTAATATTTCAGTTGAACATCTATTCACATATAGCACCATGTATTATTTAGAATTGAATATTATTTAGAATAGAATAACAGAGTTGGAAGGGACCTTGGAGGTCTTCTAATCCAACCCCCTGCTTAGACAGGAAACCCTATATAATTTCATCTCCCTACACCTTATTTCCAATTACTTCCAAGAGATCTACAGTAAGTTGGCAAAGATATATTTTCAGGAGTGCAAATGAAAGCTGGACTGAGATTCATTTAATCATTAACAAATCAAACTGTAATTAAAATAGAGTAAAATTTTGCACTCAACTTTTTCAACTGAGCAGAGTGAAATAATCAGCTTCTTTGAAACCTTCTGCATTTCTTATCCTCTTCTCAGGATGTAGCCAGGGACATAATAGATGCCTTTGGTTGACAACTATGTGGATAGAGACCTGAACCCAGAATGAACAAAACAGGACACAAAGTGTATGCAAATCTCTTCCCTTTTCTTCATTTTTCTGCAATTGTGAAGGGGCTTCATTGTTAAGTGTCTGAAGAGTGAATTGCTTCCAACACATTAGGCCTTTCAATCTATAAATGGTTCATCAAATAGGAAGTTATCATCAAGTATTTCTTCCTTCAGTTGCTGGTAGTAGATCTTCATTCAGACATACTGATGAAGTGGATTCTTCCAAAAGGCAGACTAATTAGCCCCTTGTCTTATGGCAGATGGCAGTATGTCACAATGGAAAAAAAATATCTTCAAACAGCTCTAATCCTGGTAAATGCCTTTTGCAAATGAGAGCCAAAGTGACTTGGGATATGATTCGGGATCCACTGCTCCCCAATCTCATTCTGAAGTGTTTGATGGCAATTTATTTTTCCTTTGTATCAAATGTAAATTGGCATTAAAAAAGCATGGACTTTTTATGTGCCTTTGCTGTATTTCTCCCTCTCTGTTGCGGGATGTCTGAAGTGGAACACAAGTGTCTCCCCATGGAGACATGCGCAAGCCATCTGCACATCTGGAGCTCATGTTTCTTATACCGTGGGGAAAATGCAGTTCTGCTTCAGTGATACATGAAATGGAAAAGATTTGTACTACTTTTAAGAAGAACCTAAACTATTTGTCCTGAACTTCTAATCTAAAGTTGTTTTAAAATGAAATCAAATAAGTCCCTAAATTATATTTCTAATTCCTCTTGGTCATAATGTTTACTGATTAGAAATTTATCTCTACCAACATATAAAATATTAAATATATATAAAATAGTGTAAATATTTAATCTATATAGAACTAAAACTAAATGTGTTTATCTGTCTTTTGTATCCTCAAGTTAGCCCAAATAGTACATTTTACCACAATATTGAATCAAAATACCTAAAATCTGCCTAGTTAAAGAATAGGCTAAAAAAATCCAGGACCCATTGTTTCTGTGAAATTCAATGTTTAGAACAGTTTTATATTTAAAATTATGGCTATGGAAGCATCCCTATGACCACATGACCATGATTTGAGATGCTTCCTGCCAGCTTCTCACCAATAAATTCAATGGGGAAGCTAGGAGGAAGTTGTAAACCAGTCCTGCATCCACTGCTTTTTTGCCTGCCCTTGGTCTTTCCATGGATGCTTAGGTAATTGAATAGTGGCTTATTACTGAAGTTCATTTGCCATGATAGCTATTTTTCTATTTATAATATTTATAAATAGCAAATTAGAACTGAGGAGAAATTTCCTGACAATTAGAACAATTAATCAGTGGAAAAGCTTGCCTCCAGAAGTTGTGAATGCCACAACACTGGTAGTCCTTAAGAAGATGTTGGATAGCCAGTTGTCTGAAACGGTATAGGGTTTCCTGCCTAGGCAGGGTGTTGGACTAGAAGACCTCCAAGGTCCCTTCCAATTCTGCTATTGTATATTTGTATTTGAGGGCAAAACCTCATCAGAGCACACATTCCAATTAATTGCCCTGTGTGTATGCAAAATGAAGTATAGCAGGCAGATCAGACTGACCCCCTTTTTCCCAGTAAGTGGGGGAAATCACTTTTGATGGGGGAAAAAAAACCTTGGATAGAGAATGTTTTTCCAGGAGAGTGGTAAGTGGAATGAGGACATTATCCATTCCTGCTCCGTTGAAGTGTTACATAGCCTCTCTCCCTGCTGAGTGAAGCAGACCATATGGATTAGTCCTTATTCTACGCCATCCACTATTGCTTCATTCTGACAAAATATTGCATCATTCCACAAATTAAAATGATCTCTGACAGATCCCTTTGAGTAGGGATTTTCTTGAGCATTTTTAAATTTTCATTGCATTGCTTTAATGTGCAAAAGAGTAAAAAGGAAAGAAAAACAAAGAGAAGGGGCTTTACTTAAATCATAATCCTTTAGCATGATTTTTAAACATGTACCGGTAATTAAACTTTGGCAACAGAGAACAATACTGATCCATATTTCCTGGTGTATTGGAAAAGCCCTTAAGACTTAGCTTTGTTCTATTTGTAATGGTCTTTCTTTTATCATAACTGAAATTGTTTAAAAACTGGTTTGATTTTACCATGTTTTTTCCTTATTATTAGGCTTCTTATTTGAGACCACAATAGCATGCCTTCCTATAAGTAGGAAGTAAGCGTCTCTCTAATGTGTCTAATAACAGACTGGGATGAATAAATGCTTTGAAAGGATGAAAAAGCAAGCAAGAATCATTGGTCTGATGCTGCTACAAGATGCTCCCGTTGGATACTTAGTGTGTTGAGTAGGTGTCAGAAGAGTTGCCATATTGCTAGCTCCCTGGGTGTTTGACTTTTATATGCTGTAATTTAGGAAGTCAATTATATTTGACATTTGAGCCAATGCTGCCAAGTTTTGGCCATGCCAGCAAAGGGAAACTGAAAGTATCTGATGGTGAAGCATCAGGGAGATATAATTGTGGAGGGGGGCATAGAGTTGACCTTCTAGGGCAGGGATTCCCAACCTTTTCTATATTCCTTACCCCTAGAATGCTTATATATTCTTGCACCCCTTACAAAAGTAAATGATTATATGCATATAATTATGCATATACACTATAATTTTTAAACTTCTAAACCAAAGTTTTTTACCCTCTGTTGGGAACCTCTGCATTAGAGGAATCCAAATACTTTTTCTCGATCCATAAACAGAGAAGAATATGTGGCATGTATGTTAGACCTAAAAAGATGAAATAGACAGTGCTGATGGCAAAAGAGCTCCATCATCCCTTTAATTGGCACAAAGAAGATGGAATTTTCCCTGGTTGGGAACCACTGTTCTAGGGGAAGAGAAACATCTTGTAGAAAGTCACTTTTTACATCTCGGTATCATTTCTGGAATGCTAGTGACAGAAGTTGATGAATTATCTGATTAATATCGGTATCAGCCTAAACTGTGGTGATCAGGGTAGCAAAGTGCACTAATTTCTTCCTTGGGAGCTGGAAACAGGCAGATCTTCCACCTGCTGCTGTGACCAATTAGCATTACATTTTGCTGATAAGATTGCTCAAATTTATCAAAGTTTTGGTTTTTCATGGGCTGGTCCATTGTGATACTTGGTGCAATGTAATAGGGGCCCTAAAAACAGAAACATGCTTTGTGCTTGTGGTTAAAATGCAGTACTGCAGGCTCAAACCTTCCCTCCTTCTGAGGTTGGTAAAATGAGGAACCAGATTGTTGGGGGCAATATGCTGACTCTATAAACTTCTTAGAGAAGGCTGTAAAGCACTGTGAAATGGTATGCAGGCCTAAGTATTATTGCTACTGCTATTGATCCCTTTGGCTCCTTAAAAGGGCTGGTGAGAGCATGATAGACTGGATACACAAAGTGATCAGTGTTTTTCTTGGAAGAGAGCAGTGTTGCAACCTTGGACCCATATGGTTTTAAAAACTATCACATTGTTGTAAGGAATTTCATACGAACTTAGTATTTGGTTATGGAAATTCTCAGTCATCCAGGTCATGGTTGTCCCAAAGGTGCTTTTTTCAAAAGGCAATGGGACTTTGTTTGGAAAAAAAAAAAAGCACTTTTGGGACTTCATATTTGGGCTTTCCAGATTTTAATAGTGTAATAGTGAGATTTTATGTATATGTTTTGTCCCATGCATTCTAATAATTCTAAGTGTGAACTGTCTTTCAATATTTATAGTCTGTGAGTTTGAGATGGGGCAAAACTGGAGATTGTCTGAGTCAATTAATTGATGCTTGCAAAAATATCACTATTTTGATTGATCTTTCTTGTATGCCTTCTGTGTGGTAGATCGTTGATCTGTTGATGGCTCATTTATTTGAATATAGGATTCTAAAAGTAGTTTGGCACTCTTGCTATGTAATTTCTTCTTTCTGTGTTCTCCTAATCAAGTCCAAGCTTTGCACTGAGAGCATAGATGGCTGGCAAGTATTTGTAATATGTGTCCTTTATTGAAATTAAATACTGCTCAGTTCTTTGATATTGATGTTCTGTTTGTCCTATACTCTATAAGTTTCACTCCCAACTGTTAGTTCTGTGTGCAATCTTTTGGTTTACCAAAATTATTTATAGAGTTTTTGTAGTTTTCAAACAACTGTAATGCCAAATCTATTTATCACTATATCAAATGAAACAGAGCTTTCCAGAGACACTGAAAGCAATACTGTGGATAATTAGCAGAGTATAGATCAGTGACAACTAACCTTTTTCAAAACGTGTGCCAAAACTGTGTGTGCACATGCTATTGCACGCTTGAGTGTGCCCACCCACCTGCGCATGTGCGGATGAACCCCCATCTGTGCATGCACGAGTGACCCTCCCCCACCTATGTATGGCTCTGGAGCATAGAGAGGGCAAAAAACAGGCCCAACAGCCCAACTGGAAGTTTCTTCAATGAACTTCTGGTTGACCCGTTGGATCTGTTTTTCACCCTCTCTAGGTTCTGGAGACTTTCCTGAAGCTTGAGAAGGGTGAAAATAGCCTCCCCATGCCCTCTGGGAGGATGATAATCAGCTGGCTGGAGCTGTGGGCTGCCGAGGACTGTTGTGCTGGCAATTATAGTGCCAAAGTTTCACCATCACGGGTATAGACAGTCCCCTAGGAAATAGTCATTGGTTGTTCTAGCTTTAACACATTTATGTACATAACAGCAACCATCTTTTCTATCCACCATGAAGAAAGCCATTTGGTGAATAGAAATGATGCCTTCATATTGGCTGGAAAAGCCACATTCCAATTAATTACTGATTTTCTGCAAGCTATACAGCCTCACAGCACAGAATAGCCCACCAGAACAGACCACTGAAACCCTGTTTCAGAGTGCAGAAAAAGAATGTCGAGAAGAGCAACAAGGGTGAGTAGGGACTGGAGGTGAAGACTGATGAAAACCAGTTGCAGGAATTGGGTATGCCTAGTGAAAAGAAGGATTAGGGGAGAATATGACAGCAATATTTGAGGGGCTGCCACAAACATGACAGGGTCAAATTATTTTTCAAAGCACCAGAAGGCAAGATAATAAACAATGAATGAAAACTAATCAAGGAGAAAAGCAACCTAGAACTAAGGAAAAAAATCCTAACAGTGAGAACAATTAACCAGTGGAATGCCTTGCCTTCAGAGATTGTGGGTGCCCCAATACTGGAGGCTTTTTAAAAGACATTGGACATCCACTTGTCTAAAATGGTGTAGGGTTTCCTACTCAGCGGGTTGGACTAGAAGTCCCCCAAGGGCTTTCCAATATTCTTATTCTACAGTATGTTCTATGTTCTTCTATGTTCAAACATCTCAGATTATTCAAGTGATACAAAATTGCCTTGTTTTGAAATACCCTCAGTTTACATTTTTATACAAAAGGGCAAAATGAGTTAAATGTAAAATAAAAATGTAAAATTTATCTCCTATCCCTAAGTGAAAACAGTATACTTTGGCAAAAGATGTGCAGACTCTCAAGGCCAGATCCTCCAACTCGGCTACATTTTAATGCCAAGATGCCAAATATTAAATCTGGGAGCTGCTGTATGCTTCTGAACTATGATCCTTCCCTTCTCATGATTCCCATTCAGTTTAAAATTAACTGCAGTCACTGTTTAATTAAAGGAAAAGTTTGGCAAGCAGTTGGGCTAAAGCAATTTACTGTATTTTCCAATTTTGAAACAATTCATTTACTTGATATTCACTGTGACAACTGGGAGCTGTATTTAATTTCATGTTAGCAATTTTGAGAATAAAATTAACTGCCTCCAGAATAATTAATCCCCCTTCCCTCAAAATTAAAGAATACAACTCAACCAGATAACCTGACACACACAGATGTTTGGAGCACAACCTTCATAATCTATTGATGTTGTCCACGTACTGTGAGGTTTATGAAAATTGAAGTTCAAACAAGAGGTGATATTTAGCAGGTTCTGACCAGTTCTAGAGAATGGGTAGTGGAAATTTTAAGTTGTTCAGAGTACCAGTAAATACCACCTCTGACTGGCCCCACTCCCATCTATTCTCTACTTCATGAGTCCCAGCTGATCTGGAGGAAATGGGGATTTTGCAGTAACATTCCCTGGGAGGGGAGGGAATGGAGACTTTACAGTATCCTTCCCCTTCCACCAAGCCACGCCCACCAAGTCACACCCACAGAACTGGTAGTAAAAAAATTGAATCCCACCACTGGTTCAAACATCTGTCCTACCCTGAACTAGAGTTCGGGTTACTGCATGTTACTTCTGCAAACTAGCTTTTATAACTAAAACAACCAGTTTGAAAAAAATCAAGGCAATCTGTACATAGCACTTTGATTAATTCTATTGAATTTGATGACAATATTTTTACTTTACAGAATCAGTTGCTCATGCTGATTGATTGAATAAATACATTAGGATTAGGCCTATAACTGACACTGATTAAATAAACAAATTAGGATATTAATTAAGAAGAGGAGCAGTTTTCATGATTAATTCTACCTGAGGACCATTTTTATAGGTGGTAGGAAAATGACTCTTAACTCTTGATTCCTTATTTGTAATGATATGCAATATATTGTTTAGGTGGCTAGCAATATTTTAATTTAAGATTCAAATAAGAATCATGCCAAATTAATGTGTTGCTGACTAAGAATTAGATTTTCTCAGTCAGGCATAAGTCTAATTAAGTTGAATGGGACTTATTCTATGACAAGTAAGCATAAGATTGCACTTAAAATTCTGCTTTCTGGTTGGAAGATAACACTGAGAATAAATTATGTTTGCATTAAAATTCATGAGCAAAAACTAGAAAATATATATAACCTCTAGCTTCCAATATAACATTATGATGTCTGAATTATACAGTTCAGGTATCTGAGATTCAGACAAAGCATAACATGAATGGTGCTTTCTTTGCTAACAGTTCTGCTTTGTATTCACTTCAAATTAATTTTGATATGAAAAGTCCCAGGTGTAAGCTTCAAATGAGAAGTAATTTTAGAAGAAGAGAATTGTGAACTGCGTCCGGGCCCTAGGCTGACTATTTCTGCCTATTCCAACATAGTCTGGTACTCTACATTGAGTTGGTCTTGAAATCTACATTGTCATAATCCATTACTCAATTATAGCAAAACAGAACAGAAATTTCTAAAAATAAGGTATAACTGTAATAAACCCGTATCTTGACACATGATGATCATTTTATGGCTTATATTTAATTGTTTATCCAACTGGAGATGACTTTGAAAGATGAATTATTGAAGCTTAAAAATAAGAAGAAAACAAAATTCATTTATTGCTAAAATGAACAATGAGCTACTGAATACAGTAGCTTTTGGAAAAAGATGTTATTCTACTCAAGTAGACTTTCTAAAACAAAAATAAAAACATGGCAACATTACATCTAGCAATTTATACACTATTAAATCACCATTAACCATTAGGAGGAAACATCCCCCCCACACACACACACACTATGGATTGGCAGCATAAACTATTATTAAGGCTACATTTTTTAAATTACAAATCAAAATCACTTTGGTTCACTACTAATTCTATATCTTATCATTGTTATTTATTTGTTAAGCTTGTATGCCACCCATCTTACCATAGGCAACTCTAGGCAACTTACAGACACTCAGTGAAAATGTACTGCAAAACATTAAAAAATAAATAAAGTTCACAAATTTAAAATTTACACTTTCTACTGTTGACCTCACCCCATTTCTAAGAGGTCTGTAAGGGGCATGCATAAGTGCATCAGTGTGCCTACTGTCCCTGTCCTACTGTCTCCATTTATTCGTAGCCATTTACTGTTTTCATATTTATGTTTATACTTGTACCTGTTATCTTTTATATGTTTGACAAACTAACTAAATAAAATATTATCTACTCCATTTTCTACCTCCAAAGTACCTGGCTCAATATGGGGCACCAGGGTAGGTGGCACAGCCATGTTCAAGGCCTTTTGAAAGCCAAAAAGATGGATGCAGATCTCATTTTGGAGGTTGTGATGTGCTTTGGTGAGTGTGCATGTATATCATCTTATACATGTATGCACACAAAAATTATATATTTTGTTTTATTTTTATTTTTTAATGCGATGCAATCAACTCTTATTTCAATGATGAAATGTGGTTTATTATAATGGTTAACTTTGAGTGCAAAAGGCATTATTCATGATAGTAATTAAGATCTAAGTGAGTCTTCAATTCACACAAGGAAGAGTGACAGGATGCTATTCACCAAACCTACCTTCAGTAGAGCATTGTTTTTCAAATGCATGCAACCCAGGGAATTCTTGGAGTTAAAGTCCAGTGTTTTAAGTGAAAAACACTGAATTAAAAGTTATCCTATCTTCCAACATATATTTTCAACTACATAGTGCTGAATCATTGGTGGGTTGCAGGTGGTACACCCCGATACGGGTATACCGGTGCCTGTCTGGAGCACCGGGTACTGTTCTGGTACAGTGCTCCGGCGGGCCCGCCCACCCGTCATCCTTACCTGTCTTTAAACTCTTCAGGGTTTCTGTGCATGCGCATGGCACATACAGCGCCTGTGCGATGCTCTGCTGAGCAGCTGGAGCATCACAGAGGCGTCGCTGGAAGGTAGGACGCATGTGTGCGATGCGTACATTTATATGGAGGATGTATCAGTTGCAATAGGATCTGGAACACACCACTGTGCTGAATGTAAAAATGTCTGTGGTATCATGGCCATTTTCAACAATGAAATTTCAGTTTATAATTCATTCCTGTAATGGTTGAAAAAAACTGAAAACCTAGAAAATGGGGTACATTTTTCTCTTTCAGATACTGCCATGCAGCATTGTCAAAAAAAACAAAACAAAACCCAACACAATTCAAATTCAGTTCCCCATAATGACTGCAGTGTTTCTAGAGCTGCCAAAAATGATTTTTGTAAAGTACAGAGTTGGGATTAAAACTGGTTTCAAGTGTACACTTTTTTGCAGAAGACAAAAAAGAATTGAACTTATTTGGAAGAAAAGTTCTTACACTTAAACTTTCTATAAATAAATGTAAAATTTAATATTAGGATGTGTTTCTGATTCTAGGCCACTTAAAGGTAGCTGCTTTTATTACACAATAGAACTAGAGTTGTTATTGAAAGAGTCCCACTATTTATTTTTGCTACTTTCCACCTCCGTTGTAACATTAGAAATGATGCTTCCAAACAATTTTATGAGTATGCTAAAACTGAAAGATTATTCAAAAGAGCACCCAAGAACAAGAACAAATTTACTTATCTGTCTCTCTGCAGCAGCAATATTAAAAAACTCATTAAATCAATATTGTCTTTAGAACAAATCGTGCAGTTTTGTTTCCATCGGTACACTGAAATTGGAAAGCAAATTTTAGATTGGAAATGAAAAGGTTCAGTTCAAAATATCCCATGAATAAATGGAAAGTTATTTTTACCTGTGAATATATGTGAGAAGGAGAAAGCAAGGCCCCTTTCTAACTTTCTAATGCAATACAAAATTATTATTATCTGAAATATTCCTGACCAAATTCGCAAGAAACGTTTGTGCTAAAAAAAATGTAAATGAAAATATAAAATCCACCTGACTTCTATAGGCTGGAAAAAGAATAGATTAGGCACAATAATGGATTTGATATCTGTAAATATCTTGCCAGGTGAAAGATTCCCCCATAAAGCAACCATCTCTGGTTTGCTTATTATTCCATTAGGTTCAATGTGGTTACTTGATCTAAGATAAATTTCATCAGGAATGAAAGGGAATAAAACTATTAGCCATGCTCTGGTGACATCATAGCTTGATACTGTAATGTACTCTTTATCAGGCTGCCCTTGAAGGCCACCCAGAGTGTCAGCCGGTCAAGAATGCAGCAGTGCAAGTAGTGATGGACATAACTCAATATGCCCATGTACCACAAACTGCACTGGCTACCAGTTTGCTCCCAGATGTGATTCGAAATGAGGGTCTCTACCTATAAATCCCTACATGACTTAAGACCCACTTACTTGATGCCTGTCTCTAGGTTTAATTTTGGCAGGCTTGCCATGCATTAACTAAGTCTTTACATCTTTGAATTTTGAAATCTCACAATATTTTAAGTAGTTCATTCTTAACTATTATAATTACAAGTTGCCACCAATTCTTCATTACTGGCACATGATAGTTTTACAGGTATTCCAGTGAATCATTTTAGTGACTATGTTATGTCATTGTTTATAATCAGCTTGTGCAATCTGTCTGCCTCAATTTATATAACATCTGCTGTTTCTTCTGCTTCTTTATGCAATATGTACTTCGAATCATTTGTTCCCTCCCCCACCCCCCAATTCTGGCCTTGATTTCATTAATTCAAATCACTTGTGCTTGAGCAGCCAAAACAACACTTTAGTTTATTTTTTTAAATGTTGCCGTTGTAAGCCATTGTCAGGTTTTATCTTTATCTACTTTCCCTTGATCTTTTGTAGAAATGGACTGCATAATGCTTTTCCTTGCCAGCATTCTTTTGGTGTTTTTATACATGATTTCAATGTACATGTTTTGTTTCTGGTAGATTTAGTAAGTTTTAAACTTGAATCAATGTTCCTTCTTGGCTGTCTTTTACTTAATCAACCTAATGATACTTTTCTTCTTTGACAGTTTGTTTGACTTGAAGTAAAACTCTGCCTCCGTTTCTGTGGGGCAGCCATAATAAGTCACTATCACTACAGGGATGCAATGCATAAAGAATAGTCATGAGCTTTCTCGTTTTTTGACTCAGTTCAGCTTATATCCAGTTAATAATTATATTATATCAAAGGCATGCCCCAGATATTGAGGGCTTTGGTAGCATTTCCATTGTTCAATTTGTATCATGGTTGGTCACATAGTCATCCAAATGTTTAGACTGTATTTGACATTTTTAACCACCTATCACATCCTTCTCAAGGAACTGAGATAGGCAAATGTTGTTGTCTGATGGTGTTAAAGATATGGTTACTGGATGTAAACTGTTTCAAATAAAGCTGCCTTTTGCAATTGACTGATTTTCTCAATGCTGATGGTGTTCAAGCGGAATGTCAGATTAATTGGTTTATGTATTTGCTAGAAAATAGCAAACAGTAAGAAATGTTGTACAACCAGCCTGCATGATGTAACTTAAGAGCTAAATTATATAATTTTCTTTTATGTATTATTTGGAAAACAGCAGTTCTATGTATAGCCAAAGTATTGTTGTTGTTGTTTTTTTTAATTTAGAGCCGCCTTTTACTTGGAGTTCTAAAGGCTTAGAGAGAAAAATATCAAAATAGGGATTTTTGCAGATGTTTTATCTTGCAATCCAACATTTCTGCCTTAGCACAATGGTTCAGAAGTAGAGATCATTTTCATAGTCTATGTGGATTTTTTGTAAAGTTGACTGGTGATTGAATGCTTCTAGAACAGGGATGTCAAACTCATGTCATCATGGTGTCATCACGTGACACATCAGGACTTCCCCCCCTTCCCTAAACTGGGTGTGGGCATGGCCAGCGCATGAGGCATCCGACTCATGGGGCGCAAGTTTGACAGCCCTGTCCTAGAGAATATAAGTTGTCTGGTGTTAATTTTATCCTGATTGGTCCACACTGTCAATTTGTTCTGTATAGCTTGAATCGAGAGTTCAGCTGGGTAATAGAATGATGACACTATGTTCTTCAGTAGTCAACAAAAAATATGTCTGCATTCATTTTATTTATATTTTACATTTTTGAATCACCCATGACTCATCCTGAGAGAAAGAGACTTTGGGAGGTGTACAAAAATATATAATGAACCTAGACTAACATTGTCCCAAGTAATAATTATTTTCCTTCATTTTAAATGTGTTAGTACTTATACACATTAATAACTGCTTGAAAGTAAGCTTAACTGATATAGGGCCTTTCAATCAAGCTCAATTCCTAATAACTTCAAGATGCACCCATACAATTGTCGTGGTAATAATACAGACATGATTGGCCATTGCTTTCTTCTCAGTTTCCAAGTCTAGCGCTTACATTTGGAAGTCTCCCATAAGATGCACCTTTTTCCCTCAAAAAGAGGGTGAAAATATGGGTGCATATTATACACCGAATGCAGCATTTTTGGCCTACTGAAACCCCGCCCCCTTCACAAAAATGGATGTGCAGAGTGTTTGGGAGGCTTGCAAAGTGTTCCTGGGGGCTAGGGAAGGCAAAAATGAGCAAATAATGGGCTGTTTTTGCTCATTTTTGCCCCCCCCCCCCGGTACACTCTACAAGTCTCCCAAAGTTCTGCATGACCCCCTTTTTATTGCAAAAAATAAGGAGTGCAGAGGGTTTGGGAGGAATGCAGATTGCAAAAAAAAAAATTTTTTTTTAAATTACCTCTTCAAAATCATGGTATGTCTTATACTCTGATGTGTCTTATAGTCCGAAAAATATGATAACTGCTTTGCCTTACAAGAACCACAAAAGTTGACTAGGTCTGCCACTCATTTAGATGAGTATAATCTGAAAGTAAAGTAGAATTTTCATGTTGACCTTCTCAAGCTGTTACATTTCACTGATTGCAAATGCAGTAAGACAAATGACTTTACTTCATTTGATGTTAATAGCTTTCAGAAATAATTGGTAATGGAAAGGAAAGTTGTAATACTTCATATGATACTTGTAGAGTTTAACTTTATATTCTTCCTTAATTTTCTTTGGGGAAAAATTACACAGTAATAACTACATTTTTCAAGTATTTTGAAAAAAAAAGTTTTTTTCATTTATATGTAAATGTGACTTATTGATACTGAGCTTTCATCTCTTTTTTATATTATTAATTAATGATACAAATGTCATTCAAAGCTCTGTAATCATTGAGCAGCACACATTATTAGACAAAAAAGCAACATGCTATACTTATAGGTGGTAACATTTTAAGCATTTTTAAAATGTGAATGCCACTATTTGCTTTATATTGTGTTGTAACATAGTACTAATTAAAGGCTCCAGCATATAAATGGGGGGATTTTGAGTTTAGGTCCTGCTTTAAACACAAAACCAGCAGGATAACAATGGACAATAATGGTGTCTCAGCCCAGCAAAGAAGGCCCAGGCAAAGAACTTCCAAATAATCTTGCCAAGAAAATCTGATATAGTGACTACATACAGCTGTGTGAAAAAAAAATCCTGAACACTTTCAGTTTTAAGCTATATTTACAAGTGTAATCAACTTTTCACTCATAGAAACCATGCAAAATTAGTACTTTGATGAAATTTTTTGTAGTTGGATTGAGAATATTAATTTTTATTAATATAACCCATATTTTTAAGGTTTTGAGTGAGTTTATATGCTAAAACAAACACAACTTGAATTTTCAAGAATGTTAGGATCGAAAATAGCCAATCAGCAGCGAGCTTTGGCTGACCAATCAAAATGCACAGAGGCTAAATCTACTGTATGAGCCAATCAATGTTGTCATACTCTCTGACTATAAATAGGCATGAAAAGCATCGACAAATTTAATTTAGCTCTGGTTGCAAGCAAGGATGAAGGCCTTTCCTTTCACCAATACTAAGCAGCAGCATTGCATCATTGTGCTTCATGAAGAGGGTTACTCCTGTATAGAAATAGCCAAGAGAATGAAATGCCATCACACCACAGTGAGCAGAGTGGTTGAAAAATACAAATAACTGGTTCAATTGATGACAGTTTCCGCTCTGGAAGATCAAGAAAGTCGACAAAACAGCAAGATCAGGCTCTGAAATGCATTTAGATGGCTGACAGGAAGCTCACCTCATCTCAGATTACAAGAATTTGGGGTGAAAAATGTGATGTAAATGTGTGCACAAGCACAGTGCATTGCAGACTGCTTGCCAGAGGGCTCAAAGGCTGCAGAGCTCAAAGTAAACCTTTGCTCACAGATGCTCACAGTTCTCGTCAACGTGCATGGGCCAAGACGTATGCCAAGTAGACCATGAACAGTGGCCAAGGTCATCTTCAGTGATGAGAGCAACTTCTACTTGACTGGGAATCAGTGCAATACGTATGTCAGAAGATTTCCAGATGAAGAATTTAGGCCATACTGCCTGAATCTGGGGCTGTATCCCTGCTTCTGGTATTGGTTGGGTACAAATCGTGCAGGGAATCATGAATTCCAAGCAGTATGTTGAAGTCCTGAAAAAGACTATGCTTCAGCTCAGCAACTTGTAGGGAAGGACTTTTATTTCCAGGATGACAACGCTCCTTGATATCCGTCCAGCAGTGGATGAAGAAACATGGTGTTCGACTCCTGGATTGGCCAGCTCAGAGCCCGGATTTGAACCCAATTGAGAACTTGTGGGCCAAGATTGGTTACAAAATAAGCAAGAAGCATCCGAAGACCAAGCAGGAGCTGATTGAATTGATTATTGTCACCAAAGATCACATGCAAAGACTTATACAGTCTATGCCAAAGCAATGCTGCCTGATGATAAGCAATAACGGCTGGACAATTTCACATTCCAACCATGTGTGGTTACCTAAATGGTCCTTTTCAGGGCCACAAACCATAGAAATGTTAACATAACACTAGCATCGGCCTTAGTAATTGCAACACATGTGCCACTACGTATGCATCAGTTAATCTGTTTTCATAATCATTGTAAGCATGCAAGAAAATTCACAATCCCCATCCAAACAGCACCAAATTGCAAAAAGCTTATGCTTTTCACTTAAAAACCATCAGCATTTATTTAAATATAACAATATTTTTATAGCAGTTAGCATAAAATATCATAAAAGCAATGGCCTATCCCAAAAATGTCATAAACCATAAACAGTAAAGCGTGCAGGACTTTTTGACACAGTGGTAGATATCTTTTATCTATGACACACTGTCCTTAACCTAGTCTTTAACATATTTCAGTGGTGTGCTCATTAGTACTGTAACTGAGGCGTCTCTATGTCTTCATATATCCCCGTCCTCACAACATGTCCAAAGTAGGATAATTTGAACCTGGTCATTGATGAAAACTCTGGGTTCATTTGTTTGAGCATTCATTCATTTGTTTTATTGGCATCTCTGATGAGTCTTTCCAACGCCAAAGTCCAAACACATCAATACTCTTTATATTCTGTTTCTTCAAAGTCCACTTTCACTTCCATGGAGAATAACAAAGAACACCATGGCATGCAGAATTCTGATCTTTGTAGGTATAGAGATATCACAGCATCTGAATATCTTTTTCACAACCTTCCTCACTATACTATCAGCTGCTGGTCTGCAGTGTATTTCTTATTGCTGGTTCTTTTACTGGTAACAGTTGATGCTAAAAGCAGAAGCTAACCACTATATAGAGCCAAGGTGGCGCAGTGGTTAAATGCAGCACTGCAGGCTACTGCTAGATCAGCAGTTCAGCGGTTCAAATCTCACCGGCTCAGGGTTGACTCAGCCCTCCATCCTTCCGAGGTGGGTAAAATGAGGACCCGGATTGTTGGGGGCAATATGCTGACTCTCTGTAAACCGCTTAGAGAGGCCTGAAAGGCCTATGAAGCGGTATATAAGTCTACTGCTATTGCTATTGCTATTACTATTTCAATATTTTATGTATATCACCTTATCATATCTTGATTCATTTACTCATTACAATGAATATTGTCTATACATTCTGGAACAGTGAACCATATTCAAGCCAATTTTGCTTCTATTCTTGATATTCTCCATTTCCAACTGCCAAAACTAAATTTTAGGACAAGAAGAAAACTGTAAAAAGGAATTAATCCAGTATATAAATTGACAGCCAAAAATTCTCAAATATACATGAGGAATCTCTAATTCCTTTATTCTTTATTCAATTCATTCCCAAAAACGTATTTTCTATCACTGTTGTCTAGTTTGACATTTTCACTTTGAAGCCAATATTAATTCTTATTTAACAATGTGTTGAATTCAATATAGAATTCAATAAGGACTGTGTTGGCTCAATGGTTAAAGACACTGAGCTCTTCAGTTGTCAGCCAACGTTTGAGATTCAAGTGCTGCACAACCAGGTGAGCTTTTGTTCCTATCCTAGATCACGCCCACCTAGCAGTTCGAAAGCATGCAAATGTGAGTAGAGAAATAGGTACCACTTCAGTGGGAAGATAACAGCGTTCCATGCACCTTTGGCGTATAGCCATGCTGACCACATGTCTTCAGACAATGCTGGCTCTCTCAGCCAAGAAACAGAGGTGGGCACTTTGTCCTAGAATCAGACATGACTGGACAAGGAAACATTTACCTTCAGCTTATAAAATTCAATAATTCAATAATTGCCATGAGGGCATTTACTATTTTGCAAGTCTCAAATATGTCAGCCTGTCTATTTATCTTAGCTAGTGCCTGAAAATATTTTAGAACATGACCATTGTTCATGAAGGTTTTCAAAAACATTTTTCTTGAAATGATTAAAGAATGGGGGGGGGGGGGCTTGAATAAAATATGTCTAGAATTCACTTGTAAGCTAAGAGCAGTGCCCAGGAGTATGCAGACTAGCCGATTTGATTTGATTTAAATCAATCTAAACTTCTTGAAGTCTTGCAATGATGGATTTTCTGCAGTGGTTCTATTTAATTTCCTGCCTAGATCCAAGGAAGCCTTTTTGGGGTGGGAGAATCCAGTCTACGTAAAAATTTGAAGAAAAAATGACTGACATTTTTCACAGGAGCAAAGTATGAGACACTCATCACATGTTTTTCCAGGCTTTGTGGTGGTTTTAGGGATACCTGTATGGATATTCTTTCCTTCTTTCTTTCTTCCCATTCCCCCTCAACCTACTTTGAGTTCAAACATATGTCACCCACAATCATTCTGGAGTCAGTAGCCTCTAAACTAACTAATTAAATGATACACTCTATTATAACACTGGCAATATTATTCTTTTTTTCTATTTTTGAGACAGAAGTTTTGTTTGTCAGCTTTTAAATTACAAAGTAATGACTATTATGACTTTAAAAAGAATGTTTTGTTGTTGCTTCAGTTCATCTGTTTTCCAGCAAGGGCATTAGATTCCTGCAGTGCTATTAGTTTCATAATAATAATTATCTTTTTGTCTTGCCTTTTCTCAAAAACATTCCAGTTATATGGTTTTCTATATACCATATGTTTTTTGCCTTTTCTGTTTATTTCTCCGAGACACAGAGATGCACACAATTTTATTGTCTCGTAGAATTAGATTCTTTGCATTTGCAAGGAGAAAGATTTGCTTTCATCATGGAAAGGTTTGCTAATCAAAGGGGAGTCAGGCTGGTAGAAAAGTAAGGACAGCTTTTAGCAAATTCTCTGAACCTTTATACCCTGCCTTCACCCAGATTAAATGTTAAGAAGCCATATGAATCTGAAATAAAAAAAGGAAGCTGATGAAAGTTGGCCCACAATAATAACTTGGCAATGTGTGAAGGCGCTCACATTAGAGCCGGTGAACTAGTGGTTAAGGTACCAGGTTATAATGCAGGGGATCATGAGTTTAAAACCTGCCTGAGCTATGAAAGCCAGCTGGGTAACTTTGGGCCAGTCACACCCTCTCAGTCCAGCCCATCTCGCAGGGTTGTTGTTGTGGGAAAAATTGGAGAAGAAAAGTGGGTTGGATATGTTCATTGTCTTGCATTAGTTGGAAAACTAATAAAGGAGGAATATAAATAAAATAATAAGAAGTCCAAAAAAGGACACAGAGAAATCTAATCAAGTCTAATCCTTTAGTTCCTTGTTCCCAATGAACAGAATTTTGTTTAAACTTTAGGTATAACATAGTAGGTATACCCTGAGGGATTCTAAAGTGTGGCTACCATTAACCTCTTCCTCCCTCCTCCATCTCGCTCAGTCTCCACAATCTTGGCCTTCTCTGATGAGATTTAGTGCTTTCTCCCTGGGAAAATTCTGTGTTGCCAAAACCCGTCTCCCCGGATACTCCAAGTGCAGCTTCCATCATGCAATGGGGGTTATACAGCTGTAGGGTAATAATAGTATGTGGCACGTGTACCTTTCAGTCAATGTTGACTCCTAGTAGTTTTTTAGATGAGCCCATGCAGTTTTCCTGGCAAGGTTTGTTGGGAACAGTTTCCTTCTTCCTGATGAAGAGAAATTGGCCCAAGCTGGCTTCATGCCAAAGGTGGAACTAGAACTCACAGCTTCACAGTCTCTAGTTCAGTGCTTTGACCACTACACCATACTGATTGTCTGTGATAAAGATGGTGAAATAGTAAAAATGTAACACTTTTCCGCCCTAGGTACCATGGCACTACTAAATTTTAAACCCCATACTTATTTCTAAATAAAAAACAGGGAACCTTTGTATTAATAGCATCAGAAAGATCTTTTTCCTGGTTATAAGTTGTGCCGACACCTGGAAGACCTGTCGAGAAAGATAATCTCTTTGCAAATATGCATTAAAAACATGCGAAATGCATATTGTATGTATGGACATATTCAAGAGCATATTTCAATACATTTTGAGATTTGTTAAAAACATTATTAGATTAATGCAAATACCAGGATGCAACATAATTCTTAAGTGAGTCATATTTCTGTTCTTCACAGTTCCATCACAATTCTTACAATAAAAAGAGCACAATTCTACTGGAGCTCCCCCACCCTTTTTTTTTCTTTTTCTTTTATGGTGGGCTAATGACAGAATAGACTGGCTCATTAGGCAGAAATTGGTTTGGACTAAAAGATTAAACTGTTTATCTGGTGGCAGAGGTGTTGTTAGGATTTCTTCCCAAAGTTATAATTTTGAATGAATTCTAATAAAGTTGAGACAGAAAGGAAGCTAATTAAGACTAATACTGCATCCTAATCTATGGCCTAGTGGTAATATAGTGGAGTCCTTCTAAAATCTATAAGCCATCCAGTCAATTTATGAAAACTAAAATAAAATATGTGGTGTTGAAAATGTGTATTAGTAAAGTTCATGAAATGTATTTTTTTTAAAATAAAAATAAAAGGGTGGTATTAAATTAAAAAATATATAGGGGTCCAGTGAGAGTTTAAAGAACTTAAATGTCTTTTAGGTATGCTTTTTTGTTTTGTTTTCTATAATACATATTACAATAATTAGGAATGGAATATAAGATGCATTATAGCCATGTTTCTAGGAATGTATGATACAATACATTATATCCATGTTTCTAAAGAAAGTTTTATGAATTGGTGAACTATTAAGACTCTTGATGGGTTGTAGTGAGTGTTGAAGATTTTCATTTGGAATGGTTGGTTGTTTGGAGAGTTGACGGTCATAAAAAAGGGGCTCTACCATTTTCCTATTTTGACACTGGATCTCCATTTGGATGTTCCCACCATTTTTTTGAGAAAGTATTTCATGTTCATTGATACTTACTGACCATTCACTTATCAATCATTGGAAAATAGAATTTATTTGTTCAGGAAAATAAAAATATAATGGGTCAACTTTCCTGCAATTCCCAGAATTCCCATCCAGAATGTATCTCAGAGAATTTTGGGACTTGAAATCCCTGCATATAAACCTTTGGGGATGCTGTTCAATATAGTCTGGTGCACTATTTATCAACCTTGGCAATTTTAAGATGTCTGGACTTCCGTTCCCAGAATTCATAAGGCATAAGGGCACCAGCAAGCCTACCGTACCTGCCCCACTCTTCCCCATTTATATGTACTCATTTTATGTATTTATAGCTATGTTTTGCTTACATATATTCATTTATTTGTGGCATTTTTCATGTGTCCATGCCTATGTCTATGCTTATACTTGTTTCCTTATATTAATAAACAAACAAACAAACAAACAAACAAACAAATAAATAAATAAATAAATAAATAAATAAATACATTCACCAGTCAACATGCTGGGAGGTAGAAGGACGGAATAATTGTTACAGTTAAAATATAGATAGATGTAATTGTCTCCATTTTTGTCATACATTGAATATGAGAAAAGAGATATTCAATCCAATGGAATGGCCTTTAAAATATCAATTCACACACACACACACAGAGAGAGAGAGAGAGAGAGAGAGAGAGAGAGAGAGAGAGAGAGAGAGAGAGAGAGAGAGAGAGAGAGAGAGAGAGAGAGAGAGCTGACCTGCATTAGAAATATAGCAAGAGATTTAAAATGTTTTTAAAAAAATACAAAATAATGTAAAAAATTATATATTAAGTAAAATAAATATTAAGTCAATACCATCAACACCACATTCATTTTGAAGAGTGCTTTCCTTACCATACACATATGTAGTTCCTCCCTGTCCTTCAGATATGAAATAAATTATTATTTTTTGTTTCCTACTGAAAGAACAATGTTTATATCAGTTCAATGCATATGATAATCTGTGAACTACCATAGCGTAAACCCTATAATTTATGGCAGTGGGAATATGGCATAAATAATAATTTATTTATTTTTTATCTGACATACTTACCAATATTTATTACCACTGGTATTGTTTACTGTCGTAATTGCATTAAATAAAGTAAATATAAAATTTCCACCTTTCCATAGTAATAAAACTATAAAAACAATGATATATAATCAATCTGATTAAGTAGAATAGAATAGAATAGAACAGAACAGAACAGAACAGAACAGAATTATTTATTGGCCAAGTGTGATTGGACACACTAGGAATTTGTCTTTGGTGCATATGCCGTCAGTGTACATAAAAAGACAAAATACATTCATCAAGAATCATAAGATAACACTTAGTGATAGTCATAGGTTACTAATAAGGAATTTGTCTTTGGTGCATATGCATAAGGAGAATAAAATACGTTCATCAAGAATAAAAAGATTAAATACAAAACAGTGATTAAATAAAACACAGTAATAGTCAAGGTGACTAATAAGCTATCAAATTGTGCTAGGAAACAAATAAAACAATATAATTTTTAAAGATACAAGAAACATGGTTATAGTCATAAGTGGGAAGAGATAGGTAATAGGAAGGGAGAGAAAAATAATAGTAATACAGTCTTAGTAGGTAATATGACAGTGTTGTGGGAATTAATTGTTCAGCAGAGTGATGGCATTCAGGAGAAAACTGTCCTTGTGTCTAGTTGTTCTGGTGTGTAGTGCCCTAACCGTCGTTTTGAGGGTAGAAGTTGAAACAATTTATGTCCAGGATGTGAGGAGTCTGTAGTTATTTTCTCAGCCCTCTTTTTGACAGTATACAGGTCCTCGATGGAAGTACATTATGATAAAACAATAATTCCATTTCTGACATTAGTACCTCCAGAAAAAATCAAATTCTAAAGAAGACATGGACCAGAAAGTGTTCCCCAGCTTCTGAAAAGCCCTGAGGATGGGAGTTGTTCACTCTTTCCAGATTTAAACTTTATAAACATAGACATCTGATCCTTACATTATGGACACTTTAATGGAAAATGTAAATTATTAAATTTAATTCTTTATGCTGTGATACAAAAAAAGGATAAATTTCAGTATAAATACATATGGCATCCCATTGAGAATGATCTGCAAAAGCTCAGTTCTGTGAAATAATTTCAATCCTCAAAAGGTTTTCATTATAAGTGAATGGCACTGAAATAAGAAAGGCATATTGAAGTTTTGCCATAAGCAAGTTTTCACTCCTCCGGAGTATTATGAGCTACTAAAATTTCTTTTTGATCAGATTAACTTTTAAGTTGTATTTATTACTTTTATTACAGCCCCAAGTCAAGCGGACCAGAAAATGCTGTATTTCTACATTTACGTCCTCACATAAACCAAGTCCAATATTATTAAATTCTGAAACTCACTAGTGGAGGCGGGGGGGGGAGAAATCTAGAACAGCAGATATTTCAAAATAAAGAATGTGAGCAAGTATTGCAAATGGTGAATTACACTACTGCATCACATCCACTGATCAGTTCTGCCAGTGGCTGTCTCTGCTAAGAAACAGAGCCTGATTTATTTATATGACCCAAGACACTGAGCGAGTAATCATGTTTGGTTTTGTGATCCATTTTTTCATCTTTTGCATTTCTCCTCACTGCATATAAACATAAGAACTTATGCTGAGTCAGACATTTGTCTTCTCTAGTGCAATACTGACTGGCTTGTGCTGAGTGGCAGCTGCTGTTCAAGATGTCCTATATTGGAATATATGTACCTTACTTGGAGATGCCAGACTTTGATATCTGTCTGTCTGTCTGTCTGTCTGTCTGTCTGTCTGTCTGTCTGTCTGTCTGTCTGTCTGTCTGTCTGTCTGTCTGTCTGTCTGTCTGTCTGTCTGTCTATCTATCTATCTATCTATCTATCTATCTATCTATCTATCTATCTATGTGTATGTATGTATGTATGTATGTATGTATGTATGTATGTATGTATGTATGTATATGTATATATTGTTGTATTTGTGCTGATAAACAAATAAAGGGAGACTAGTATAGATCTATTTCAAGCTATTTAGCTCTCATCAGCTAGCCATACCCTAGCCATACTGGGATTAGAACCTGTGCTGTATTACATCTTAGGCAGATGTGTTATGTATATATATATGTGTGTGTGTGTTGTATTTGTGCTGATAAATAAATAAAGCACAAATACAACACAAATGTAACAAAGGCAACAGTAAAAATATTGGGTTTCTGTCTGGATGGTCTCTTGTGACGACCCGATAGACAGAGAAAGGAAGCAGTAGGCTTCCTCCCATATTTGGGGATACCAGGGGTTGTGACACTAAATACATACATACGTACGTACGTACATATGTATGTATGTATGTATGTATTTAGTGTCACAACCCCTGGTATGCATATATATGCTCATATCCAGGACTTCATCCTCTTTTGGTGCACTGACATACAGTATTTAATGACATTTTTAAAAAAAACATCTCATCATTACATAAAATATTCATGTTTAATAGTAGGCAGTTTATACAATGTGTTTCAGAAATTTGATGAAAAGTGTATAAGAAAGTTATGCATAGCTAGGATTTTCATTATTTTTTGTGCTAAAAATAATCCCACATAGCTTTAAAGACACAGGTGTAGCCTCTGGCTGGGAAATGCATTTCCGTTCATAAATTTTGCATCTTCATATAGAACTTAGAGAGCGCCAGCATTTAGTCAGTGCCAAAATAATGTAGATTACATATTGTACAGGTAGCCCTCGACTTACGATCACAAAATTTATGTTGCTAAATGGGACATTTATTTAGTGAGTTTTTGTCCCATTTTAGAATTTTCTTGCCCTAGTTGTTAAGTGGATCATCACTTAATAACTAGTTGTTAAGTGGATCATCACACTTGTTAAGTTAGTAACACGGTTGTTACTAACTTCCCCATTGACTTTACTTGTTAGGACTTCCGGGGAGTGGCCTGTCGCCGGTCGGCAGCTTAACAGAGCTGCCCCCAGAATTCAGGATCGTTATCTACTCAATATCAAGAAGATAACTCTTTTTTCAGACAAGAAAAAAGCAGTGAGGAATCTCAGCTGGTAAGAATCTTCTTTGAAGTTCACAGTTTGTTTCTTTGTGAGCTGTGGACGGAGGGGGAGGATCAACCCAAAGCTGAGTCATTCAACTCCGACCTGAACTTCGCAGCTGTTATTCACAGCACGAGACAGGATCCCCTCCCCCTCAGGACAATCTTCAGAAAAGAGACTATTAAAAATCAATACGAGCAAAGACCAACTTGTGAACTTTAAAACCTTTCTCTATCTGAAATACCAGCTTCAATGTTATAAAAACCTCTTTTGCTTAATTGTCTTCAAAATGGCGTTTACAGCTTCTGCATCTGTTATCTCCGGCTTCCTGCTACAGAAGTAAAGAAATAATCTCTTATAATTTAATTAGAGCTACTCCCTTAAAGCTTTCAAGACTCTTTGTTGATTCAGACACATTCCAAACATTCTAAACGGACTTTCTCTTTTGAAATCCTCCGTAAAACCCCTTGGAAAAAAAAAAAGAAAAAAAATAAGAAGGGAAAAAAGGGGGGGGGAGGAATTTCTTTTTCTCCACATAGCACAGTGGATTAGTAATTTAGAATAAATAATTAAAACCAAAATATAATGGCATCCAAATCAACCTCTGTTAAATTACCTCCGAAAACGTCTCCCATACCTGGCACAAAGTTGCAGCCCCCACCATCTATGCCCCCTAGTGGAGATGTACTAACAAAAGAATTTTTTCTGGAAATGTTCAAAGAATCCAGAGAACAAAACTTAGAAATGTTTAAAGAATTCAGAGAACAGAATCTAGAAATGATTAAAGATTTCAAAGATGAAATAAGGAATGAGATGGAAGTTCTATATGACAAATTCGATACCAGGGTCACTAAAATGAATGATAATATGATGGGAATTGTAAATGTGATAACAGAATATATTTCTGGAATGGAAGATAATTTAGAAACTCTCAATGAAGCTAAAACTAACCTGATATCCAAAACTGAAGTGGTGGAACAAAAAATTGATAATGCTGAAAAACAAATTATTATGATACAGTATAAGCAGATGGAGCTTGCATTAAGAGTGAGGGGGCTGCGTGAAGAAAAGCAGGAGAACTTAAAGCAAATGTTTTCTGAAGCTTTTGACCGTCTGGTGGGAAAACCGGGATCCAATTTTGATTGGCAGATTGACAGGATTTTTCGTGTTAACTCATGGGCGGCAAAACAAAGGCAACTTCCCCGAGACGTGGTAATATACTTTGTTACAAGAGAATCTAGAAATATGATACTACAAGAGTCCTACAATACTAAGCTTCAAATTGGTGGACAGGACCTGATTGTTCTGAAAGAAATACCGCCTCAGATGCTAAGAGCCAGAAGAGATTATGCTTTTCTGGTGGAAGAGCTCAGAAGGCGCCAGATACAGTACAGATGGGATGCCCCATTCGGTATTATAGTTACAATGGACAAACAAAGATATCGTCTCAGCTCTGTATGGAAAGCTCGTGATTTCTATCATAAGATTCTGAAGATGGGATACCCTGAACCTTCGGGATATGGTGAAAAACCACGAGACGAACAAGATAAACAGCAAACCACACAACCATTAGATAAAATGTATCATCTCCCTCTTCCGGAAGGGCAAGGAGTCAAGGAAAAAAGATCCAACCGCAAGACCACCAGACAAACGGATAAACAAGCTACTATGCAACAATCTCAACAATCATTGGCCACTGACCAAGGAGCTACTGCAACAAGCTCAGAAGCTGTGGGAGGAGCCAAACCAAAGGTGAGACAGGCCTTGCGGGAGGCTCTAAAAAAGCTTCAGGCAACCAAAAATGACAACTAAGATTTTGACATGGAATGTTAACGGATTGAACTCTCCACAGAAAAGAAAGAAAATATTTCATTATCTTAAACAGTTTAAGAATGACATAATTTGCTTGCAAGAAACTCATATCAAATCAACCGATCAAAAATATTTGTTTAACCCCAAACTGGGCCAACATTTTGCGACCTCAGCCATGGAAAAGAAAAATGGCATAGTAGTATATTTAAGAAAAGACATTAAAGCTGAGCTAATTGAATCAGATCCCTTTGGAAGATATATTGCATTAGATTTAATCTTAGAAGGGAAAAAGACGTTACTTTTGGGAATTTATGCTCCTAATCAACAACAAGATGGATTTTATAGAAATCTCCATGCTAAATTAGTACAGTGGGATTTTGAGTCTTGTATATTAATGGGTGACTGGAATGGCGTGATCGACACCAAAAGAGATAAGAAGACAGCTCGCCCGAACACCAAATTTCGAGCTAAGTTACCCAAACCCTTTTTTGACATGCTGGACGACTTTGAATTGCGAGACGCTTGGCGCGAGAGGCATGCAGAAGAATATGACTTTACCTTTTTTTCCAATAGACATCAATCTCTTTCAAGGATTGATTTTATACTAATTACAAATGATTTACTTTGTAGGGTGAAGAAGACAAAGATTATGGCGAGAGTTCTTTCAGACCATAATCCAGTCTGGATGGAATTGGGAAGGGTAGCCCAGGCAAGAAGGTCCTGGAGGTTGAATGAAAACTTATTTAGATATGAAAAGTATGTTAATGATTGTAAAAAATTGCTATCGGAATATTTTGTCTTCAATATGAACAAGGGTACATCTTTGGAATATGTATGGGATGCAAGCAAAGCGTATATGAGAGGAGTATTAATGAATATAAATAAAATACATAGATACAAACAAGGGCAAAAACGAAAAGAATTGGAAGAGGAAATTAAAGGGAAAGAGTCAGAATTAACATTGAATCCAGGAGATACAAAGATTAGGGAAACAATTGCTATATTAAAATCTCAGTTTGATATGCTGATCTCTGACCAGGTAGCTACTAGTTTATTATATGCTAAACATAATACTTTCTGCAATGCAAATAAACCCGGTAGGTGGTTGGCTTATCAGATTAGAAAAAAAAGGAAAGCTCGAAATGTATCCAAATTGTGTCACAGAGGGAAGGAAGTGTTTCAACAGGAAGAGATTCAAAAGGTATTTCGGGAATTTTTTACAGAGTTGTATAAAGGGGATAAAATTAAGGACGGAGATATAGACAAATACCTAGATAAAGAGAAAATCCCCCTAGTCAGAGAAGAACATAGGCATAAGCTGAACCAACCTATAACCTCTGGGGAAATTTTGCAGGCAATTAAACAATTAAAGTTAGGGAAAGCACCAGGCACAGATGGTTTAACAGCTGTTTATTATAAATATCTACAGTTAGAAATGGTAGAACCCCTCAGAGAACTATTCAATAAAATTCAATCGGGAGGGAAAGTGCCTCCCTCGTGGAAGACTGCGTTCATATCGTTGATACCCAAAGAAGATCAAGACCTTACCCAACCAAAAAATTACAGACCTATTTCATTACTTAATGTAGATTATAAAATTTTTACTAAAATATTAGCAAATAGGCTAATGGGGGTAACTCAGCAACTGATACATACCGATCAAACTGGTTTTATACAGGGCAGACAGATGAAGGATAACGTTAGATTAATTATCAACGCTTTAGAATACCTGGGAAAGAACAATCAAATCCCGGCCGCATTCATATTTTTGGATGCGGAGAAAGCCTTTGATCGAGTTAATTGGCAATTCCTGCTGAAGACATTGCAAAAAATGCAGATAGGAGATGGCTTTTTACGGTCAATTGGTGCAATATATCAGCAGCAAACAGCCCAGATCATTGTCAATGGAAGTCTGACAGACTCCTTTCAAATTGAAAAAGGTACAAGACAGGGCTGTCCTCTGTCCCCATTATTGTTTATTATAACTTTGGAAATACTGTTGAATAAGATACGGGGCCTGGGCGGTCTAAAAGGGATCAAAATTAGACAGCAAGAATATAGAGTTCGTGCATTTGCGGATGATCTGGTTATAATATTGGAACAACCACAGGAATCTAGTAGGGTATTATTGAATACGATCAATCAATATGGTCAAGTCTCGGGATTTAAAATAAATCTAGGAAAAACCAAAATAATAGCTATAAATATGACTATCAAACAGAAGGAAGAACTGGGGGCGACGCTAAGATGTGAGGTAGTTAAAAAAGTTAAATATCTTGGAGTTAATATCTCAATCTCAAATGGGAAATTATACAAGTATAATTATGAATCACTTTGGCATAGTACACAGTTGGAGTTGAAAAGGTGGGAAAAACTGCATTTGTCCTTGCTGGGTAGAATAGCGGCAGTAAAAATGAACATTTTACCAAAATTTTTATTTCTTTTTCAAATGTTACCAATACTTAAAAGAGATGCGAATCTTTTAGAATGGCAGAAGGGTATCAACAAATTTGTGTGGGCAGGAAAGAAGCCGAGGGTAAAGATGAAAATAATGCAAGATGCACGTGAAAGAGGAGGATTGAAATTACCTAACTTAAAATTATACTATGACGCAGTGGCATTATCTGCAATTAGTGATTGGATTCATCTAACTAATGACAGAATTTTGAATATCGAGGGATATGATTTGTTATATGGTTGGCATGCTTACCTGTTATTTAACAAAAAAACGGATAAGAAATTTAAAAATCACATCTTAAGAAATGCTTTATTGCGGGTTTGGAAAAAATATCAACATAAACTAAATGATAAAGTGCCCATGTGGGCAATTCCTAGACATGCAATTGAAAATATGAATGTAGAACAAAAACACGATAGAACCACCTATAGACAACTTCTTATCTCAGAAAGAGGGGTGATGGAACTAAAATCTTTAGAGGTACTTAAAGAAGAGAAGGTAGTTCAAACGTGGTTTCAGTATGGTCAACTACAAGCTAGGTGGAAAACAGATCAAAAAACTGGCTTTGTAAAAGTTGAGGATAATTTGTTTAAACAAATAAGAGATCAAAGCTCAATGCATATAAAGAGGATATATAATGTATTAGTACAGATGGATTCTGAAACGGAACTGATTAAGGATTGTATGATAAAATGGGCTCAGAATGTCGAGGAACCAATAATGCTTGAAACATGGGAAAGAATCTGGGTAAGAAATGTGAAATTTACACAAGCACAAAACTTGAGAGAAAATTTTTATAAGATGTTTTATAGATGGCACCTAGATCCTAAAAAGCTTGCCTCTATGTATCCAAATGTTCAACCTAAAGGTTGGAGATGTGGTTCTTGTGATGCTACATATTTTCATATATGGTGGACATGTCGTAATGTTAAGGCATTTTGGATAAAAATATGGTGGATCCTGCAAAACATCTTTAAAAGAAGGATAAAATTTACCCCCCCAGCTGTTTTTACTGGGTATATGCATTGATTTTACAGTAGCAGAGACTAATTTGATCCTGTATTTAATAACGGCAGTAAGACTCTTGGTGGCGCAGTATTGGAAGAAGAAAGATTTACCCACAATTCAAGAATGGACTTTGAAAGTTATGAACTTAGCCGAAATGGCCAAAATCTCAGCATATCTCAAAGAACATTCAAACGAGAGATACAAAAGAGACTGGAAAAAGTGGATTGATTACATAAAAAGTAAATATGGGACTAAAAAACTCCAGATAGCTTATGCTTAGTATCAGTAATAATTTAAATTGTTTAAAATTTGGGTAACAGTAAGAAGCTGAGTTCAATGTAGAGATATTTCAGACTGTGATTGTTCAAAAATTATACCACGTATGGTCTTTGGGAAGTCGGGGGGAGGGAAGGGAGGTGGGGATTTAGGGGGAGGGGGGAGGGGGGAAATACAATATGTGTTAAATTCCATGATTGTATTTGTATACTGTGGCTTTTCAATGTTAGTGCGAAAATAGTACAAACCGAATATACTGGAAGGTAATAGATACCGAAGGAAAGAGTCGAGTGAAAGAAGAAGGAGGGTGGAGAGGGTGAGAGAGAGGAGGAGGAGAAGGGAGGGAGGGAATGGAGAGGGAGTGATAGGGTTAGAAAGAAGGGGAGGGGAAGTAGGCGTAGAGGGGTGTGTGAGAAGGAAGAATGAAAGTTGGAGGGGGTTGAAAGAGGGTGTATGGCAGGCCAAGGTGGTATACTGGGTTTGTACTGTAGAGGGCATTTTCTATATAAGTGAGGGCCGTGTTTATTATTCAATGTTATATGCCCTGATCAAGCACAGTGAATATGTGATTGTATAGAATGAAAACATAATAAAATATACATTAAAAAAAAAAAAGACTTTACTTGTTAGAAGGTTGCAAAAGGGGACACGCCAACCCTCATAAATATGAATCAGGTGCCAAACATCCAAATTTTGATCAAGTGACCATGGGGATGCTTCAATGGTCATAAGTGTGAAAAATAATCACAAGTTCCTTTTTTCAGTGCTGTTGCAACTTTGAATGGTCACTAAGTGAATTGTTGAATTGTTGTCAGAGACTGTCTGTACAAAGATGAAGGAACTGAAATGTTTTCTGCTATTTCAACCAAAGGTGGGCTGCTAGGGGTTCACAGTGGTTTGGAAGAACCACTCGCTAAGATTCTGTGCAGTTCGGAGAATCCCATATCCTATTCCTGGCTGGCCCTGCCCACCACATCCCTCCCCTCCCAGGAGTCCCCATGTGGCCCCTTTTGGATGCAGGTAAGTGCAGGGTGGGAGGGTAAAAAACAGGCCTACCGGAAGTTTGGAAAGGCCTCCAGAGAGTCTCTGGAGCCTGGGGAGGCTGTTTTCACCCTCCCAGAGGCTTGAGGAATGCCTCCAGAGCCTGGGGAGGGCAAACCTCTCCCCCTCCCGCCATGGTGCAGAAGGCCAACTAGACCATGCCATTATGGCCATGCCCACACAGCAACCGGGCAGAAAACCCCTTGGTAAAAATTTTGAAGCCCAACCCTGATTTCAACATAACACAATTTTCCTTCTTTCAACATAATGTGATACTGGGGATAGAGAGCAGGAAATGCTGAATAAATAAGGGTGAAATTGGGGGGCAGGGAGAAATATTTTGGGATGGGGGTTTAAGAAATCAGGATTGCAATCATAATAAATACAAAACATTTACATATTTTACAAGCATAAGTCTACAAGCATGCTGTTTCTCTCTTATCCTTTATCTCTTATGACATAAAGTTTTAGGAGAAGATTAAAAAGAAAAGCAAAATAATATGGAAATAAGATTAATAAAAATATTCCTCAAATACCCAACTTTCAGAATGTTTGAATTTCCCAGTGTTTGGTCACTATTATGACCAAAATTTATGATGAAATTCCTTCATCGCCCAAATGCTGCTATTTAACTATAGGGGTCTCCCTTACATGGATTTAGATATGACTTAATATACTTGTCTTGTGTTTATTATTGTAAGATTTACATGAGGTTAATGAGATTACACCGTAGCAGCTGTCAACCCTTGTAACTAGGCTCAGCTGTGCAGCAGCACTGAGGTATGCTGCAAGGATAATTTGAATATATCCAGCCCATTTTCACAGTTTTTGCGTGTGTCATTGAAGGCGAAGGATTAGTTTCAGAATGAAAGGGGGTTCCCACTGTTATTGGGATTTTAAATTGTCCCTTTCCAATTATTTGATGGCTCCCATAACTATCGCCAGGCATTTTATTAAAGGCATTCTGGAATAGTTATTGTTCCTAAGTATTTTGTCTGTGAACCATCTAACAGGGCTGAAAAAAGTTGTGGAGACATTAAGTAATTATAATATAATTTAAGAAAGTGGTGCTGTCTAGCGGACTTTGTCTAAGCTTAGAAATATGAGTGTTTATATTGTTGGAATTAAATAGGAATGCTATCATCTATAACTGTGAGACGAACCTCTGGCCCATAGAGCCATGTTGCCTGGCATGTATGGCATCACCCATTCCTGTTCCGGGTTTCTGATGTGCATGTGTGTGCGACAATCAGCTGGCCTTCATGCTGGAAGTGCTGGAAATTGAATGAGCTGGTCTTCTGTTTTCCGCCGTGAGCATGCATGGTGCCCAGCTGATCGTTTTGCCCGCATGCACGCCAGTAACCAGAAGACTATCTGGCCACTGTGCATGCGTGTGTCAGAAACTGGAAGTTCATTTTCTGATGTGCACATGCCTCCTGGGCAGCTCCTCTTCTGGGTTGCATCCCTGACAAGTGTCTCCATGCACACATGAAGGGCACATACGCACACGCTCTCCCTTTTCTGCACTTGGTGCCAAAAAGATTCACCATCACTGACCTATAAAGTATAAATGAATTATTTGTCTTATCACCACAGATCCTTGCAAGACAGAATAAGATCTATAATAGTTTGCTATTGCTTCTGCTTAATAAAAACAGAACTGCCTTAAGAAAGTTCAAAACATTCTTAAAGATCCATCTCATCCTGGGCACCCTTTTTTTGAACTATTACCATCTGGCAGATGGTACAGGATAATAAAAACAAGGACAAATAGGCTGAAAAAATGCTTCTATCCCAGGGCAGTAACCATATTGAATTCTACTGTATAGTGAAATATTAATGCGATATCAGGGGTTTTCAATTCAATTGTGAAGGATGTGTGTTTGTATTTTATTTTTACAGTTATAAAGCACACTGAAGATGGCATTTAATTTCATATGAGGTGCAATGACAATAAACAAAAGTAAACTAAACTAAACCTTGAAGCTGTTTTATCCTTATATTGCCAATTGCTTTATTTAAAGTCATAGCCAGCAATAATTTGAGTAATAAACTAGCTTGGCAAATTACCATTCTTCTTATGATTTACAATTCGTTATAATTTATTTCATAAACATACAGTTGATTTTTACTTTGAAGTTAATGATATTATTGTGAAACCTAAATACAGTTCAACTAAGCTCCTCACAACTTAATATTTCCTTTCCATATGTTGAGATTGCATTGACCAATATTCCAAGCCAGGATGGCATTCTACTAGAACAAGTTGCATATCAAATAATTGAGATGGGGAAGGTTGGATTAATATATTTAGGTAATCATCTTGTCTATTCATCTGTCTCTTGCAAAGATGCAATTCCATGTCTG
Organism: Thamnophis sirtalis; assembly: GCF_051295495.1. NCBI lineage: Eukaryota > Metazoa > Chordata > Lepidosauria > Squamata > Natricidae > Thamnophis > Thamnophis sirtalis. The sequence continues at coordinate 62,029,275 of NW_028261385.1, forward strand.
AGATAAGTGAATAAGGATTTAAATATAGGTCTCTTTGTCTGACAGTGAATATTTACTGGTAAGTCTTAACTGACCATTAACTACAGTATACATATGAAAATTATCTATATGAAAATTATCTTATATCTCTGAATTGTTTCAAAGAACCTCTTGTGATTTTACTAAATTTATACTTTAGATTTTATTTACTCTTTTTATGATTTTCATTCCCTTAATTGTTTCATTTGAAATCAGTACAACTGCTGAGTACTACCTCACTAATTTTCAGCAATTCCACTACAGGTGGAATGTGAAAATTACAAGATGTCACAGCAGTGGCTCTGTTTGGGGTGATGATTTTATTATAGTTCTCCATTCAATAATCATAATCATAGACAAAAACTTCACATTAGCTAAAGAAAGGAATCTGGCACATTTATTTTCATTTTTAAGAAAGAATAACTTTGAAAATGTTTGACTTTCCACAGAAAATGTTGTGATTTTAATTTTGAAATAATATGCATACTTAAATTAAGAAAATGTACTGTATACCATCATGTTTAGACAACTAGTAAAGATTTTGATTGCCCTTCTTAAGAGTGTCCACAATGGGAATTTAAAAATTCCACACAGAGTCTATGTATGTGCAATCAAAGGGGTATGTATGTATGTATGTATGTATTTTATTTTATTTTATTTTATTTAGTTTGTCAAACATATACAGGATAGCAGGTATAAGTATGAACGTGGACATGATAGCAGTTTGGTTTCAGGAAAAATTGTCTTGTAATCTGCAACTCCAACACTGCAGAAACATTTAGACCACACATCCTGACCAGGGTAAAGCAACATATACAATTTACATAGACTTCTGCAACGCCTTTGATTCAGTGGTACACAACAAACTACTGTTAACACTAAGCTCTTATGGCATTTCCGGATCCCTGCACAAGTAGATAGCCATGTTCCTATCAAACAGACAAACAAATAATCAAAATAGGAAGTGCCCTATCAAACTTGTCACCAAGACAGCATTTTAGAACCCACAATTGAATTGAATTGAATAGGTTTATTTATAGGCCGCCCTTTTCCCTGAGGGGACTCAGGGCGGCTAACAACTTATAGGGAGGGGGGTACAGACAGTAACATATAACATAACACATAATTAAAAAGTAAACAACATTCATCCAACATTCGGGTGGGGGCGGATCAGATCTTTACCCCCAGGCCTGGCGGGATAGCCAGTTCTTAATGGCTGCGCGGAAGGTCTGAAGGGTGGTGAGGGTATGAATCTCCACGGGGAGATCATTCCAGAGGGTCGGAGCTGCCACTGAAAAGGCTCTCCTCCGCATAGTAGCCAGCCGGCACTGGCTGGCAGATGGCACTCGGAGGAGGCCTAATCTATGAGATCTAATCGGTCTCGAGGAGGTAATCGGCAGGAGGCGGTCTCCCAAGTACCCAGATCCACTACCCTGGAGGGCTTTATAGGTGGTAAGAAGCACCTTGAAGCGCACACGGAGATCAACAGGTAGCCAGTGCAGCTCGCGGAGGATAGGTGTTATGTGGGTGAACCGAGGTGCACCCACAATCACTCTTGTGTCCACATTCTGGACTAGCTGAAGTCGCCGGATGCTCTTCAAGGGCAGCCCCATGTAGAGCACATTACAGTATTCCAGCCTAGAGGTCACGAGGGCGTGAGTGACTGTTGTGAGTGCCTCCCGATTCAGGTAGGGTCGCAACTGGAGCACCAGGCGAACCTGGGCGAATGCCCCCCTGGTCACAGCCGACAGGTGGTAATCAAAGGTCAGCTGTGGATCCAGGAGGACTCCCAAGTTGCGAACCCTGTCTGAGGGGTGTAAAATTTGGCCCCCCAGCCTGAGTGGTGGAATGCTAGCCAAATTGTTGGGAGGGAAACACAACAGCCACTCGGTCTTTTCTGGGTTGAGTACAAGCTTGTTAGCCCGCATCCAGTCTCTGACGGCCTCAAGACCCTGGTTCATCACGTCCACCGCTTCATTGAGTTGGCACGGGGCAGACAGATACAGCTGTATATCGTCCGCATATTGATGGTATCTTATCCCGTGCCTCCGAATGATCTCGCCCAGCGGTTTCATGTAGATGTTAAATAGTACGGGGGACAGGACCGACCCCTGCGGCACCCCATATGTTAGGGGCCTTGTGGTCGATCTCTGTCCCCCGACCAACACCGACTGCGAACTGTCCGAGAGGTAGGAGGAGAACCACTGCAAAACAGTGCCTCCCACCCCCACCTCCCGCAGTCGTCGCAGAAGGATACCATGGTCGATAGTATCGAAAGCCGCCGAGAGGTCAAGAAGAACCAAGATGGAGGGATGGCCTCCATCCCTGGCTCTCCAGAGATCATCGGTCAATGCGACCAAAGCAGTTTCTGTGCTGTAACCAGGTCTGAAGCCGGACTGGAAGGGGTCCAGGTAATCGGCTTCCTCCAAGGACCGCTGAAGCTGGTAGGCCACCACCTTCTCAACAACCTTCCCGATAAAAGGGAGGTTGGAGACTGGACGATAGTTGTTAAGTACAGCTGGATCCAAAGATGGTTTCTTCAGGAGGGGTCTCACCACCGCCGTTTTAAGTGCGGCGGGGAAGTGCCCCTCCCGAAGCGAGGCGGTAATAACCGCTTGGATCCAGCTCCGTGTCACCTCCCTGCTGTTAGCAACCAGCCAGGAGGGACACGGGTCCAGTGCACAGGTGGAGGCACTCACAGCCCTCATGGCCTTGTCCACGTCCCCGGGGGTAACGTCCTGAAACTCAACCCAGCGATGGTCTACCAAGTCGTCCACTCGTGCCTCAGCTGGATCTGCAAGGGTGGAGTCCAGATCCGACCGAAACCGAGCAACTTTGTCCGCCAAGAACTGGGCATAGTCTTCAGCCCTACCCTGCAAGGGGTCCCCCGTATCCCTCTTATTTAAGAGTGAACGGGTTATCCTAAACATGGCGGCTGGACGGGACTCGGCGGATGCAACCAAGGAGGCAAAGTATGCTCTTTTTGTTGCCCTAAGTGCCCTGATGTATTCCTTGGTGCAGGTTGTTAAAAGTGCTCGGTTCGATTCGGATCTATCGGACCTCCACAGGTGCTCTAGGCGTCTCCTTCGGCGTTTCCTCTCCCGGAGCTCCTCGGTGAACCAAGGAGGCCTCCGGGATCCACCACCTCGGAGTGGCCGTAGTGGCGCAATCCGGTCAAGGGACTCCGATGCTGCCAAGTGCCAGGCAGCAACCAGAGTCTCTACCGGATTGTGGGCGAGAGTGTCAGGAATAACCCCAAGCTCCGTCTGGAACCTCAAGGGGTCCATAAGTCTCCTGGGGCGGAACCACTTGGTCGGTTCCTCCTCCCTACAGTGGGGGTTTGGTCTCCGGAAGTCAAGCCTCAGTAGGCAGTGGTCTGACCACGACAGGGGTATGATCTCATTACCCCTCAGACCAAGATCACAAATCCACTGCTCCGAGAGAAATACGAGGTCGAGCGTGTGACCCGCTGAGTGAGTTGGGCCCCGAATTACCTGGGTCAAGCCCATGGCTGTCATGGAAGCCATGAACTCCCGCGCCCCATCAGAGTGTTCACCGAGCAAGTTGAAGTCCCCCAGGACCATAAGCCTGGGGAACTCAACTGCTAGCTCGGCTACCGACTCGAGGAGCGAGGGGAGGGCTGCTGCAACGCAGTTGGGAGGCAGGTACGTTAACAGCAGGCCCACTTGACCCTTGAGGTCCAACTTCAGCAGCAGGGACTCACACCCGACAAGCTCCGGAGCAGGGATCCTACGAGGAACTAAAGACTCCCGAATAACAATAGCCACACCCCCACCCCTTCCCTGAGCTCTCAGCTGATGAAGCACCTGAAATCCTTCTGGGCACATCTCTACGAGGGGGACTCCTCCCTCCGGGCCCAGCCAGGTTTCAGTAATACACGCCAGGTCTGCCCCCTCGTCTAAAATTAAGTCCCGGATGAGGGGAGCTTTGTGGACAACAGACTTGGCATTTAGCGACAACAGCCGGAGACCAGGGTCCTTGTTACTCGCGCCATCTGGTCTCAGAGTGGGACTCATAGGGCCGGAAGGAGGGATCTCTATTACGTAGCGATCCCTCCTTCCCCGGTAATGGCCAGCCCTAAAGTCCCCGCCATATCTGCCCCTCCCCGTTACGACCGTAATGCTCCGACCCACTCCCGTGTCTGTGGTCCCCCCAACCACACCTATAGCTCCCGCATTCCATGCCAGGCCCTCCGAATCAGACACACTCATTCGTTCGCTCAATCAATCCCCATGTGATAGTTAAAACACAGAGTACAGCAAATATAGGGCAATAAAAGTGGGCACATTCACACAATCATACGCATCTACCAGACATATCCCAAACAAAGGAAGAAGGAAGACAAGAGAAGAGAAAGAGTAGAAAAAATTGTGCTAAGATTAAAATTAAGGTGCGAAGCCTGCCAAGGCTTGATAGGTCTTAATGTTCCCAATGGCTGAGGTCCAGCTATAACCCGGGTGGGGTGTTCGGGGGGGCAAGTTGGGTCCTCCTCTTAACGGCCAAAAAGGTCCAAGGTAATTGGGAGCAAACAGATGACTTTTTCTATAAGTTGTATTCCAGATAGAGCCCCCAAGACAATGATGGAGAGTAATAATCAGAAACAGCTGTACCAGCAGGCCGAAAGGTCCAAAGGTCCACAATCTTTTTGCTTTACATAAATGACCCCTGCGATCATATTATAAGCAGCTGCATCCTCTTCACTGATGAGGTAAAATTATTTAACACCACCAACAATGCTGCTGCTCTACAAAGTGACCTTGCCAGAATGGTCGCGCAATTGTCAACTCCAACTCACAACTAACAAATACTCTGTCCTACACATTGACAATAAAAATCAGAACACAAAATATAAGTTAGGATGTTATCAATGCTAAAATGATTTAATGACTTAGAATAGGAGGAAGCATAACAACAGTGTATACAAAGATAATCTTGATTGTCAATATGTGAATTTTGATAAAATTCAAGTGATGACTATGGAAAGGACACAGAAAGACTTTGTAACCAATTGACACAGTGTGTGTAGTTGAAGAGGTTTTTATGTTATATGTGTTGTGTGTTTGTGTTTGTTTGAAAATAAAAAAAAATATTTTAAAAAAATACAAGTTAGGCAGAAACGACCTCATAGATGACACTCACTCTGTCAAGAACCTAGGAATACTCATCTTGTTACTTATAAAGCCCTGCATGGCATCGGACCTGGGTACCTGAGAGACTGCCTCCTGCCAATTACCTCCCAAAGACCGATTCGACCACACAGGCTTGGCCTTCTCCGGATTCCATCTGTCAGCCAATGTCGGCTGGCGATCCCCCGGGGGAGGACCTTTTCTGTTGCTGCTCCAGCCCTCTGGAACGAGCTCCCCATGGAGATCCGGACCCTTACTACCCTCCCAGCCTTCTGTAAAGCTACTAAGTCCTGGCTGTTCCGGCAGGCTGGGGGCTGTTGAAGTATCTGGCCCCACTTCAATTGTGAATGTTGCTGTATTTTTAAATTGTTGTATTGTCTTGTACTGTCTTATTTATCCCCTCTCCCTGTTTTATTGTAAGCCGCCTGGAGTCCTTCGGGAGTGGGCGGCATACAAAACCAATAAAATTCTAAACTATAATCTCAAATGAATTGTGTGTGTACATTGACCATCTTAATAATAAAAATAAACACTGATTTAAATTTGCAATATCAAGGAAGCTTCTGGGAAAGAAATAGTGAACTGAAGATTACTGCTGTAGAATGAAGAGCTAGTAAGTACACTGGATCTTTATAATTTCTCTTTAGACAAGAAAGGGACCCAGGATTGCCCACAAGTATTCCATATAGTTTCTTCTCATGAAGATACTGCAAGGCAGCAAACTTCAGCAGCTTTAAAGTTATTGATGACAAGAGAAAAGACATTGTGCTGAAAGTGACTTCAAAAGTATACTGACATATATCCTTTTTAAAACACTTTTGAAATTTGTTTGTAAACTGCTTTTTAACTATTAGGAGCCCTTTGACAAATTTTTCAGCACTGTATGAGTTTCTTTCCATCCTTAGCAAAGGAAGCTTTAAATAAGATTTGAAATAAAATTTTGGAATTAAGCATAAGAATTTTTCTTGTGCTTTTCTTTGTGCTTTTTCAAATACTTTTGTTTCAAATTGTTTTTCTTTTAAATGATACTGAGTTTGAAGAAACCAGAAGGAGTTAAAGACTACAATTAAAGTATAATTTGATTTAATAATACAAAATGAACCAATATATCTTAACAGTGCTCATATGGCAGGATATTTTTGAACAATGGACTCAAATATTAATTTTAAAAGTGTCAGCCCTTATAGATAAACTGTGTTTAAAAGATTATATTAAGGAGGCTCAAGTTTTACTTGACAAGAAACTGATCTGAAAGTGGATTTAAAAATAATAGTCTACAAGGGACAAGGAAAACAAAGTCCTGGGACATTGTTGGAAGGAATTAAAGATTGAGAATATTAAAATAAAAGGAAGGAATGAAAAGTTTGTTTGATCAAGTTTAAACCATATACACTGTCTCTGATCATCTTTATTGGACTTTTGCTGATCAGGTCTAAAATAATGAGGCTTTAAGGGTTTACAAATTAGACATGGGATATGGGAATAAAAGATCATTTGTTATATTTTAACATAAGATAAATTATTAAATTAATATTATGAAGTGCACAAGTACAGTATAGGTGGTACCTTGCTCAACAATAATAACTGTGAAAGGGATCTTGGAGTCCTAGTGGACAACCATTTAAATATGAGCCAGCAGTGTGCAGCAGCTGCCAAAAAAGCCAACGCAGTTCTAGGCTGCATAAACAGAGGGATTATTTTAGTTTATTAGTGTTTGTCTTTTTAATTGTAAGTTTTAATAAAATCATTATGAACGAATAAATTTGCAATATCAATATATTTAAACTTGCTCTGCATTACTTTCTTATGTGTAAACGGGAATATGAATAAAGACATGGATTTCAGTGAAGAGCCTGAATTTTTTTTAGTTAGAAGAAACATAGATGAAAAACAAAGTAATAGTAGCATTTTTCCCAAATACTCCTCTAGTAGTATAGCAGGAGTACATAAATAAAATAGAAAAGTCCAGCTCAACTTTCTCTTCCTGCTTTCTATGCAACATCAATACAGAATTCTATGTACAGTAAGTAGGTCAGCTGCTTTGGTGACTCTTGCTATTATGCACCTTTAAGCTTTGAGGAAAAAGTTCTTAGCTCACCTCCTTCAGATTTGATTTTCTGCCATCGTTATCCAGACAGCTAGTAATACTGGAAATCCAGATTCTGATGCTGTTCCGTTCTTACATTTATGTGATTATAGTTCTCTGAGTTTTTTAAAAAAAGAACAAGTGAATTTTATTCCATTTATAACATGATAATGGACTGTATTGCGCTGGTTTTTTTTAAAAAAAAATGAGTTAACTTTCATTTTCTCTAGCATTGCGTCATCAGAATATAATTGTTAAAAAATTTTTTAACATATTTTCTGAGCTTTTGGTTTTCTATGGACAGGTCATCCATTTTCTTATAAAAATTGAAATTAAAGTAATTCAGTCATTTAATCAACATTTTCTGGAATAATCTGCCTAACAAAATCCTGAATTCTATTAGTTCTTAGTTTACCCTTTAAATATTATGCTACAGTAGTGAAATCAATTTGACCTGGTGAGTTTTGAATTAAAGGACAGATTAAGAGGGTTTTTTTCTATAATATTTAGCATATTCTGATATTTATCTGTACAAATGAAATGGAATGTTTGTTGGATTACACATTTTTCCTATTTTCTGTCTATTTGTGGAGAGAAATGGATTGGGCAAAACTTGCTTTTCACTTTAGGAGAAAGGAGATAAGAGCAACAAATGTTCTGCTTATGGACTGCCTGCTTTTGGATATATATAAGAGAAACACTCTGAAGTGTGGCCCAATAGACTTTTTTGTCTGAGCAAAGGATAAAATATCCCTTTTCCACCTTGTCATTGGAGATTTGTGAGATGCATGGTGGAGTATAAAACAGTCACAGGGCAGTTCTCAAATACCTTATGGCTATACACTCTACCACAATCTGAGGTAACTACATCAATGTCTCTACTGGCATATCTGACCATTAAGAAAAGAATGGCACAAATCATTTGTATTGTTGTCAGGGAAGTAAAAAAAAAATATCAAAAGCTTTTTTGTGGCCTTTGTAGTACAATTAAATTACAATAAAAATACATAACCTACAATTATGATTGTTTTTTTAAAAAAAATAGATAAAATGCAATAAAATTACACAAACTCACGAAGTAGTAACAATAATACAGATAATGGTGCAATCAGATTAATTTGTACAAATCTTCAGATGTAGGTAGGATGAATAGAAAAAAAATGTCCCCTAATCAGGTGTCAGGGGATTCAAGATAATTCAATATGGTGGCTGTGTTCATGTATAGGTAGCCCTCAACTAGTAGTACCAACTGGAACCAGCAACTCCATCACTAAATGTCATAGTTGCTAAGCAGAAAATCCCATGACAGTGACACATTTACCACTTCACTTCCTATTTGGTTAAGTGTATCACCGGAAAATTTCATTTGAGTGCAATTTGGAGTATTACTTCCACATTCTCCATTAACCCTGCTCATTGGAAGCTGGTTGTGTAGTACAGAAATAGCCATCACATAACATGGGGCACTGTGATGGTTGTAAATATGAAGATTGGTTGCAGGGTTTTTTTACACTGTTGTAAAAATGGTCACTAAATGAGACTGTTGATAAATGGACTGGAGGTAATTAAAAGTTTCCCTTTTTATAAGTGCCATGGGGTGCACAGAAAAACATTTGGGGTTTCAATTGTGTGATTATTATTGCCATCTTGGCTTTTTTGACCACACTTCCCCACAGACTCCATGATTGTTGCCAAGCAATTGACTTGGATGTGTTACCAGGAAGTTACCAGAAGCTCAGCTTGATTCAAAGGAGCTTTGAACTTTATCTTAAAACTTCCCTACAGTTCAATTCCAGTGAGCCTAACATTTGTGCATCTGAAATGCACAGAAATAGGACTATGTAATTTTAGAAATGGTATTTCTAAACTATAAACAGAAAAAAAAAGTGAGAATGGCATGCTGTTTTCTTCCTTCTGTTGTTATTTTTTTCTCCCCTGAGTTTGGATGCCTTCCTTCAACTTACAGCTTTAGCTATCACATCTGATAGATCCTCATGAATATAGCATGGAAATAATGATGAATATTGTAATTGAAAAAATATTTATGTAACAGAATACATGGAAACTGTAAATCCTACATTTCTTTCTTAAGCCTACATTTTTAAATCCTATATTAAACCATCTGTCCTATTTTTTTAAAAAAGCTGAATTACACGATCAATAGTTGGTGGCTCAATAGTTTATCAACCACTGTATTTATATAGTTATATATCAATCAATCACATGAAAACTCCCCTGTAATTAGTTGCTACATTGTTTTTTTTTATTATTGTCAAAGGCTGTCTGGGAATGCAAGTACACAGCAGTATGCAAGCTTGAATATGCTTCATGTCATGTAAAATAATATAAAAATGTGTTGTCAAATATCCACTTCTGGGATATATCCCAATATGGATTCATTTTCTTCATACAAAATGTATTTATTTATTTGATCAATTTATATCCTTGCTCTTCCAACATAAGTGAGTCTGAGGTGCAGTCTTTTCTTCACCAACCTGCTTATTCTGTAATGCTCATACCAGCATTAGTCCTTCCTTCCTTCCTTTAAAATCTGTCTTATATGAGTGGCACCGTTTGCAGCAGATACATCGTCATTGCTATATTCCTATTACAATTGCTATTTAAAATAAAAACAAGTTAATTTAAGAATCTATTACTAATCTTTACACGATTCCATATAATAGCATAGAAATGTTGGTTTAACATTCTTCTTTTCCTAGCATAAATAAAGATGTAACATGAGTGGCATGAACACATTTCAAATATATCATATATTTCGACCCATACTACAAAGAAGGGGAGTTCAAAAATTTGGTTGGATTCTGGATCCAAAGGGAAAAATATTTTTCCCTCCACTAGTTATCATTCCCTTGAGTCTTTCATTGCCATACTTACCTTTTCAGTGCTCATTGAGCTGAGGGAATTCTCTTTAGTCTTGTTTAAAACTATTTGCATGTCTGAAAGTATCCCCCTCACCCCCTGCACCACCTTTTTTCCAGATATTTTCCAGATGTTTCTCCAGAGATTAAAAAGAGAGGCCGTGAAGGAACAAAAATACTTCCAGACTTGCACAATTCTGTTCAATGCAACCTTACAATAAAGCTTGTGCTAATGTTCCTGTTTGTGCTTCTTCTGAAATTCTTATCAGACCATTGCCTAGGCCAGTGATGGCTAACGTTTTTGTCCTTGCATGCTGAAATCAAACATGTGATAGTGTGCATGTGTGTGATAGAGTGTGTGTGTGCATGAACCCTGTTCCCGCACATGCAGGAGTATTTCCCACATGCACAGCAGAGACCCCAAAATCAGCTGGCCGGCAGGAGGCCCATGTGCATGCATGGTGGAGCTGAGCTGGGTAATGGCTCATGTGCCCGCAGAGAGGGCTCCACATGCCACCTGTGGCATGTTTGCCATAGGTTCGCCATCTTGGGCCTCAGCTGTGGATATTCCTCATGTCCCCTTAAGTCATTTTCATATACCATCACAGGCAGGAGAGGCATTATTCAGGCATTAACATTATTGTTAATTAAATAATGTCACCTTGCAAGATCCAGAAAGTGTCCCTTTTTCTATTGTAGTGCCTGCCCTTTTGCACATCACAGATGTTCCCCAACCTTACAGGCCTTTCAAAAAAAGGCCACTGAAGACTGGATGTCCCTCCAGGCCACGGATGTTTAGTTGGGTAGTTAAAGCCTATGGGGCAATTTTTATTTATTAGATCTGCTTTATATGTGCAGTCATGATACATTTTATAATGTTTATTATTTTGGTGTTTTCTGATTTTTGTTTAGTGTTATGATGTTTATTATCTGTTACTAGATATCCAGAGCCTATGTTTTGAGATGGCATTCATATAACTCTAAATACATGAATAAAATTCCAAGAAAACAATTAATATACTCTGAACTTAATCTTCATAATGGGGCTGGATAAGCAAGAACAAAATGAAATTCCATCAAGATCAAATGGAGATGGATTGGCAAAGTAAAAGCTAGGCTCTGGATTGAACTTCAGTTTGCTTAAAATGGGCTTGGAGAAGGAATTGTTTGCCATTTGGAAGGACTTCTTGAGTAACAGCTGTCACAGGATTTACATGTAGCATCTGTAGTGTAATTGCATAATTATAGATAATGCATTAATTGCATCCTTTCCATGACCAGAGCTAGCATTAAATCTCCATCCCTTGGTTTTAGTGATTATTACAATATGCTGTAATGTAGAACCACTCTTGGAAACACCAGGAGATCAAAATGGGTGCAAAATCGGGTAGGTAGGTGACCACTGCAAGACCTAGAAATTATGTGTGTATAGTGAGATATTTTCACTTGCTTCAGTTGCATGGCAGATAAAATTCAAAGTGGTGCTATTGATCTTGTAGTCTGCTGTACCAGCTCACTGCCTATGGTTCTCTTCCAATTATTTAGATTCTCCTTTATGACAGGATTCTGACTATCTGGTATGTAGGAAAGGGTATTCAGAGGTATGGCACATGCTGTGGTGTCCTATTTCTAGATTTCAAGAATATGTTAATGAATTAATTTCTTTATTCAATTTTAATTTATATTTTAACTGGGGTTTTTTTCAATCGTTATTAGCCATCTTGACTATTAAGGGGAGGGAGGCAAGCTGTAAATCAAATAAGTAAACCTAACAACTATGGATAAGGTTTTTTTAAAAAAATCTTCTGTATTGGTCATGCAAAATGTGTGTGATATTTTGGATTTAGCATTAAGAAAGAGTAAACATAAGCAAAAATTACAGTATACAAACTTAGAGATAAAGCACAAGAAAAGGTTTAACCTATTACAGAGTTTATAAAAGTACATTCCGAGTCAACCTACTAGGTTTGTTCATGAATAGTTTTACCTGAGAAAGTTGTTCATCCTTGATGTTAACGAATTATGTCTTCTCTCATGCACTCAGTTGCTACAGTTTACAACTAATTAAAAATATACACTCACTATGAGCTTTAAAGAATAACTTTTCAGGCTATAATGATTTAACTATACCCGACTCACTCGGCGGGTCACATGCTCGACCTCGTATTCCTCTCGGAGCAGTGGAGTTGTGATCTTGGTTTGAGGGGTAGCGAGATCTTACCCCTGTCATGGTCGGACCACTACCTACTGATGCTTGACTTTCGGAGACCAAACCCCCACTGTAGGGAGGAGGAACCGATTAGGTGGTTCCACCCCAGGCGACTTATGGACCCTTTGGGCTTTCAGACGGAACTTGGTGTTGTTCCTGATACCCTTGCCCGCAGTCCGGCAGAGACTCTGGTTGCTGCTTGGAATTCAGCAGCGGCAGAGGCTCTTAACCGGATTGCGCCTTTACGGCCGATCCGAGGCAGTGGATCCAGGAGGGCTCCTTGGTTTACTGAGGAACTCCGGGAGATGAAGCGCCGAAAGAGACGCCTAGAGCAACGATGGAAATCCAGTAAGTCTGAGTCAGACCGAGCGCTTTTAACATCCAGCATCAGAGCCTACCTTCGGGCAATTAGGACGACCAAAAGAACACACATTGCCTCTCTGATTGCTTCCGCTGAGTCGCGCCCAGCCGCCTTGTTCAGGATAACCCGTTCCCTCCTAAATAGGAGGGATACGAGCGATCCTTTGCAAGGCAGAGCTGAGGATTACGTCCAATTCCTCGCAGATAAAGTTGCTCGGCTTCGGACGGACCTGGACTCCAATTGCGCAGAGCCAGCCGAGGCACCAGGGGAGAATCTGGCAGGACATCACTGGATTGATTTTTAAGCTGTTACCCCTGAGGACATGGACAAGGCCATGGGAGCTGTAAGTGCCTCCACATGTGTACTGGACCTGTGCCCCTCCTGTACTGGACCCGTGCCCCTTCTGAACCCTTCAGGAGGGGTTCTTTCCCCCGCTCTAAAGGCGGCGGTGGTGAGACCCCTTCTGAAGAAGCCATCTTTGGATCCAGACGTCTTAAACAACTATCGTCCAGTCTCCAACCTTCCCTTTGTGGGGAAGGTTGTTGAGAAGGTGGTAGCCTTTCAGCTCCGGCGGTCCTTGGAGGAAACCGATTATCTAGATCCCTTTCAGTCGGGATTTAGGCCTGGCTACAGCACGGAAACCACTTTGGTTGCATTGATCGATGATCTCTGGAGAGCCAGGGATGGAGGTTATGCCTCCATCCTAGTGCTCCTTAACCTCTCAGCGGCTTTCGATACCATCGACCATGGTATCCTTCTGCGACGACTGCGGGAGGTGGGGGTGGGAGGCACTGTCCTATGGTGGTTCTCCTCTTACCTCTCGGACAGGTCGCAGTCGGTGTTGGTCGGAGGGCAGAGATCGACCCCTAGGCCCCTGAATTATGGGGTGCCGCAGGGTTCGGTACTGTCCCCCCTCCTGTTTAATATCTACATGAAGCCGCTGGGTGAGATCATTCGACGGCACGGGATAAAATACCACCAGTATGCGGACGATACGCAGCCGTATCTGTCCGCCCCGTGCCAACTCAGTGAAGCGGTTGACGTGATGTGCCAGTGCCTCGAGGCTGTTAGGGACTGGATGGGGGTTAACAAGCTTGTACTCAATCCAGATAAGACCGAGTGGCTGGTGTGTTTCCCTCCTACTAATTGGCCAAGTGTTCCATCTCTCAGGCTGGGGGGTCAAACAGTACACCCCTCAGACAGGGTTCGCAATTTGGGAGTCCTCCTGGACCCACAGCTGACTTTTGAACACCACTTGTCAGCTGTGACCAGGGGGGCATTTGCCCAGGTTCGCCTGGTGCACCAGTTGCGTCCCTACCTGAACCGGGAGGCCCTCACAACAGTCACTCGCGCCCTTGTGACCTCTAGACTGGACTACTGCAACGTGCTCTACATGGGGCAGCCCTTGAAGAGCATTCGGAGACTCCAGCTTGTCCAGAATGCAGCCGCGCGAGCGATCGTGGGTGCACCTCGGTTCACCCATGCAACACCTATCCTCCGCGAGCTGCACTGGCTGCCTATTGGTCTCCGGATACGCTTCAAGGCGCTAGTCGCCACTTATAAAGCCCTTCATGGTATTGGACTTGGGTACTTGAGAGACCGCCTGCTGCCAATTACCTCCACTAGTCCGATTAGATCCCACAGATTATGCCTCCTCCGAATTCCATCTGCCGGCCAGTGTCGACTGGCGGCTACCCGGAGGAGAGCCCTCTCTGTGGCTGCTGCGACCCTGTGGAACGAACTCCCCGTGGAGATTCGAACCCTCACCACCCTCCAGGCCTTCCGCAAAGCCCTTAAAATGTGGCTGTTCCGACAGGGCTAAAGAGCTGTTGCCCCCGTCTCGAATGGTATGACTGTCGTGTGTTTCAAATTATGCATTGTTATGTGTCATTTTTTTATTTTTGTCTGTATCCCCCTTCCCTGGTTTGAGTTGTGAGCAGCCCTGAGTCCCCTTCGGGGGAAAAGGGCGGCATATAAATATAATAAACAAACAAACAAACAAACAAACTGAAAAAATCTTGATGTCCAGGAGTCATCACATCCCTATTTTTATTTTGGAAATAAAGGAATGTATCAATATGGAGCCATATAAGATATGACTATGGCATATACATGATATGAATGTATCAATATGGAGTCACAGCAAACTATGTTGATTAATATGTCACACAAAAGGGATGCTGAAAGCTACAGAAGATAGAAACATTTACGTTATGGCCAATTTATGTGGCTTTCATTTTCCTTCATAAATATCATTGATGTAGTAAAAGCCTACCCCTTAGGGAGTCCAGGCTGAGTAAATAAACACATGATAATTTGCAGAGTTTTATTACAAACAACTTTCAGAAGGCTTCATCTACAAGGGACTGAAGAGAAGCTTTTTAGAACTTCTTGTGTTTCAAGACCATCCTCCCCTCAGTTTATTGATTGGTTTCATAAAATAATAGTGATATGATTCGATTGAGGCAAGTTTGATTGTTTCAGAGTGAGTATATTTTTCAGCATCATGGAATCGTAGCACTGGCAATGATACATAGCCACAATTGCAAGGTGTAGATTATTGTAACCATATTTAATAGCTATGTATGCCAGAGTCAAAATGGACTTTGAAAATGGTGATCAAAGACTCCTCAGAGGCCAGGAATTGAATTTTACTGAGAGAAAACACAAAAAAGCAGGAGACAAATGGCATTGAGGGGAGAGCAGCAATCTCTGGGGAAATAGCATTTGGTGGAGAAAAAAGCCCTTAAAAGGATAAACAGTTTTGAGGGAATAGCAATGAAGACATGGAAAACATTCACAAAGCTCTCACTTGGGGAAGTAACCCCAGAAATAGCAATGAAGGGGAAAGTAGCATTTGGTGGAGAAATGGCATTTAAAACAATAAGCAGTGTTAAGGGAACAGTAGGGAGCCATTCCTAATGTTGGAACACCATGTAGAGGGTTTTCGTATAGCTTTTTTGCCTTATTGGATTGGGGAGAACATAGAGGGCATACAAGATATCTACGTTTTGAAGAAGCAGGAAAACGGAGAGGTACATTCTTTAGGTACACATTCTTTAGCATTGGGGTCAGGAATTAAGAGTGAAAAAAGGGTAGAGTGAGAAGATCCAATATAGACAGACAAGGAGGAGAGAAAGCAAGAGGAAAATTATGCTGAGCAAGGGTGTTGTTAAAAAAAAGTCAGTAAAATAAGGTAGCTGTGTCAATGTGAAGAAAGCTCCACCTGTTTTGGGGGTGTGTAGGAAGAACTTTGATTGCAGTTTGACCCATTGACCCATTGTTAATGTTGCTTTTGGACAGATTTGTTCCAAAAGAACACCACATAGCAGGAATCATTGCTCGTTAAAGGTTACATGAATAAACTGGTGCGAGCAGGAATGTCCCGTCACATATAACATTGATGTCAATGTGTAAACTGTATGTCAGTTGAATCTTTAAATAAGTTGGTACTTTTTCAGAGAGATCATGAAGAAGGACTTTGTTGAGGTTCCTTTAAATCAGCACTGTCAAACCCATGGCCTGTTTGTTTGTTTGTTTGTTTTATTTATTTATAGGCCGCCCTTTTCCCTGAGGGGACTCAGGGCGGCTTACAATCAAAAAGGAAGGGGAGTGTAGGACAATACGAAAAAAGAAATGTGCACAAAGTAAATTAGACAATAAAACTCAACATTCACTCAGCATTCGGGAGGGGCGAAATAGGATTATCCCCAGGCCTGACGGGTTAGCCAGTTCTTGAGGGCTGTGCGGAAGGCCTGGACGGTGGTGAGGGTACGAATCTCCACGGGGAGATTGTTCCATAGTGTCGGAGCCGCAACAGAGAAGGCTCTCCTCCGAGTAGTCGCCAGTCGGCACTGACTGGCGGATGGAATACGGAGGAGGCCAACTCTATGCGATCTGATGGGACGCAGGGAGGTAATTGGCAGAAGGCGGTCTCTCAAATAGCCAGATCCACTACCATGGAGCGCTTTATAGGTGGTGAGTAGGACCTTGAAGTGCACCCGGAGACCAACAGGTAGCCAGTGCAGCTCACGGAGGATCGGTGTTATGTGGGCGAACCGTGGTGCGCCCACGATCACTCGCGCGGCCGCATTCTGGACTAGCTGTAGTCTTCGGATGCTCTTCAAGGGCAGCCCCATGTAGAGCACATTACAGTATTCCAGCCTAGAGATCACAAGGGCTCGAGTGACTGTTGTGAGGGCCTCCCGATTCAGGTAGGGCCGCAACTGGCGCACCAGGCGAACCTGGGCAAATGCCCCCCTGGTCACAGCTGAGAGATGATGGTCAAAAGTTAGCTGTGAATCCAGGAGGACTCCCAAGTTGCGGGCCCTTTCTGAGGGGTTTAAATTTTGTCCCCCCAGCCTGAGCGATGGTATGGTGGTCAAATTTTTGGGAGGGAAACACAACAGCCACTCGGTCTTGTCTGGGTTGAGTATCAGCTTGTTTGCTCTCATCCAGTCTTTAACGGCTTCCAGTCCCCAGTTCATCACGTCCACCGCTTCATTGAGTTGGCACGGGGCGGACAGATACAACTGTGTATCGTCCGCATATTGGTGATATTTTATCCCGTGCCTTCGGATGATCTCGCCCAGCGGTTTCATGTAAATGTTAAATAGTAGGGGGGATAGGACCGACCCCTGCGGCACCCCATAAGTTAGGGGCCTCAGGGACGATCTCTGCCCCCCCACTAACACCGACTGCGACCTGTCCGAGAGATAGGAGGAGAACCACTGCAAGACAGTGCCGCCCACCCCTATCTCCCGCAGTCGTCGCAGAAGGATACCATGGTCGATGGTATCGAAAGCCGCTGAGAGGTCCAGGAGAACTAGGATGGAAGCATGGCCTCCATCCCTAGCTCTCCAGAGATCATCAGTCAATGCGACCAATGCGATCTGCCTGTAGGGCAGATGCTTTATTTGCTGGCCACACCTACACCCATGCCGAGTTTAGCAAAGGGGAAAAAATGTAACGCCACCCAATGACACAAGTTTGACATCCCTGTTTTAAAAGGTTATGCTTTTCTCCAAAAATTAGGAAAAAACACTGTGGTTTTGCGATGTGTGAATGTTGCTTGTAATGGTGAAATATATGTTACAACCCTATTTGCTTGCTTCATTCACTGCTTCATTGTATTCACTTCCAAAGATACGTCATTAAAAAAAACCTCCCACCCTTCAGTATTCTGATCATTATGTTCTTGTGTTGAGGATCTTCTTCACTGATAGAGACACTATCTTTATTTTATAAGTTGACATAGTTCTTCATACCTTAGTGGGACAGTATAATCAGTAGCTATTCATCATTTTGTAATGGGTTTATAGCTTATCATTATGCAAATGAATATAAGTCTTTGATCCAGAAGAGATTTAGAAAAGGAAGCCCCATTCCTCCTATAGCTTTAAGAGGTCCTCTTAATCATAGCTTAATCATTAAGCCATCAAAGGAAGAGACCAACAGCTTGGAAACATCCTTCCTTTACCAGGGGTACCAACTATATTGGTATCAAATTTCCTTGGTGAATTGCACTTCTTAGCAGCATCTGGATTATGCTACTGAAAATGCACTTTAGACTCAGAAATTATTTCTCAGGAATTTGTAGCTATTTGTGTCTATGAACATTGAAACTCTAAAATAGTTTGTTTTAGGTTACCAGCTAAAATTAAGGTGCAATATCAGGTCTCCCCATAAACTTCAGTCTCTCCACTTTCCTGCTTTTTGATATTTTGATATAGGCCATCCTTCAAGTGACCTACAGGCTTTAGTTTTTCAGGCTTTTGCATCTTGCTAGGATTCTAGTTCTGCACCCTTGACCGCCATCTTGACTTTTATAAACCTATCAAGAAAATTCCTGCAACTTTGCATCTCTGCAGGAAATTGAAAATGGATACAGAAATCTTTTTTAAACCTTTATTTCCAAGTGTAGCTCAGAGATGGGTTGCTCCCGGTTCAGCCTGGATCAGGTGAACCGATAGTAGTGGCAGCAGGAGGCTCTGTCCACCGGCCAGGATGCTTCTGTGCATGTGCAGAAGTGTTGTGTGCACATGTGAGTGCACACATGAGTATGAGCGAACCAGTAGTGGCAGGATTGGCAACCCACCTCTTATGTAGCTATGTTGCTACTTGGTATATTTTACTCCAGGCTTGAAAAAAAAAGCATTGAACTTTGAAGCATGAGTAATAACACTAAGAAGAATGAAAGCAATGGCAACCTTTTTTGAACTTTTTTATTTTATGTAATTTCTGAGCTGAAGTGGGAAGACTTGGGAAAACTAATCCATTTCTAATCAAAACTCATTATCTTTTGGTGGCACTTAAAGACTGCAATCATTTGTACTCTTACTTGGGAATAAAACTCCTTGACTGCTCTAGAGAACAATGACTCTTAATTGTAATTGAATGTCTTTTCTATACATTCCATATTTTGTATCTTAAAATATATTATACGATGATATTGAATTATTAATTATGTAATTATAAATTATTATTGTTAATAATAACACAGTATACATAAGTGAAACCAGGAAGGCCTATATTTCTATATCTCTTTGCATACTGTCTTTACAACTGTGATCTAAAACTATAGTTATATTAATAACTATATTCATTTTAATATGAATAATGTTAATAAGGTTAATAATAATGTTGACTGATATTTTGGAATTTAATAATAATAATAATACTAAATATACCTAGTTAGCCTTCTAATATACGTGTCTCAGTGGTGGGTTTCAAAATTTTTTAGAACCTCTTCTGTAGGTGTGGCCTGCTTTGTGGGATGGCTTGCTGGCCATGTGACCAGGTGGGAGTGGCTTGCCAGCCATGTGACTGGGTGGGCATGGCCAACTTGTAAAATGTGGTGAAACTCACTTAACAACGCTCATGCTTAGCCACCAAAACTCTGGCATTTGAAGCATGCAAGTCTTAAAGCTTAAAGCTTAAAGCTGTCAAGTTACAAGACCCTTGCACCCCTAACCCTTTAGAAAAAAACTCCAGGGATGTTCAAACTTGACAGCTTTAAGCCTTGTGGATTTCAACTCCCAGAATTCCTCATCTAGCTCTTCATCTTGGTGATGTGCAGATGGGCGGGGGGAGGGAGCTGGAACTGGTTCTAAATGACACTGTAGATTTGTGGAACCTCTTCTATACAAGAGATTAGAACTGGCAGGAACCCACCCCTGACTTGGCTCCATGTTGCTTACTATCTAGTTATTTTAAATTCTCTTCAGAGTACTTTCTTTTTCCTCAAGCAAAATTTCACTTGCATGCTTCAAATTTATTTTGGATGTTTAGTGCCAATATTCAGACGTAATGTGTTCCTTGGAGGAAGAATTAACTTTTCACAAGTTTGAAGCCATTTGATTTTTGCAGATCCATTAATTTTACCGAAGTTTCCTTCTTTTATACTACAAATAATATGCAATTCTTCATTTTTTCAAGAAAGCCTGTTTCTGAAGAGCTAAGAACAAATTATTATGAAATAGTTATTTGGTTAGAATTCCCTTATTCCATGCTGTTTGGGAATTATTGGAGCCATATAGCACAGAACTGAAGAGGGCTGATTGAGGGAAGTTTTCTCTCTTCTGGTTGATTATCATGTCATAAAGTCTGTCTTTTTTCTTCCTTTACTTTGTGAATTATGCACCTTCTGAAGAGGTTATGGCAGATTGCCATATCCTTCGATATACAGCCAGTGGTCCCTTGACATTATTGAATATAAAGCGCTGAGTGACTTAGTGTCCCTGATCTTGGGCAGAGTGTTAAGTATGCTTCTTCCTCTACCACACTTTCAATATTACTGTGTCCTGCCTGCAGAACACATATACTAAGTGTACATGTATTTTTAATGATCGGGGGACATTCTGAAGTTAACTGGATTGCCGCATGTGCAGGTTTCCAATTATTCCAGTTCATTTGTTTCTTCTGTTCTCAAGAAAATAAAATTTCAGAGAAGAAATAGCAGGGATTTTAGTGAACCCAAGGGGATATTATTTTTCCCCCATTGGACTTAAATCTCAGGTGCAGGGTAGAAGAAGAAAAATGCTTCTGCTTATCTATTAAAATGACTTGCAGTGCCTTTACCTTCTTCTTTCCATTTCTAATGTGATATTTTCTGTGTATAATAGGGAAGAGGAAAATATTAATCCAGCTGTGTGCTTCAAGGATATAAGGTAAATCAAATAGGGCTCTGCCATCAGGAGGTTAGACCACCACAGTTCTGATCTATTAAAAAAAATCAAGCAGAGTGTTTATTTAATTAATCATTCTGTTTCAGCGGTTTAATGCACTTCTACTTAAGGAGTACAATTAGAGTTGGAGGTTGCTTAGATTTCATCAGGTATATTTGAAGTATAGAATGCTGCTATAGGATTAAGCCGGCTCTACTTAAGGATCTCCATCTCACCATCTCCATAGATAGTTTGTTCCATTCCATCCAAAGAAACGAAAAGGAATATTTCACAGGCCACATTACTATACAAGGATGCATATTCTTGACATATCATTGGAGTGTGGAGGTAAGTACTTAAAACTGAGTCTCCAACATGGTATCTGGAAATGCCTATCAGAACAACAACAATGACAATGACAACAATGAAAACAACAACATTATTATTATTATTATTATTATTAATAATAATAATAATAATAATAATAATAATAATAATAATAATAATAATAATAATAATATAATCTGCGTGTTTATGTAACAGTGATACCCATTCTCATCAGGGCACTTGGTACCAAGTCCAAGAATTTTACAAAAATACATCAAGAAATTGCAGCTTCCTCCAATAATAGTGAAACTGCAAAAAACTGTGCTACTCGGAACATCATATATTTTAAGAAGATACTTGCAGCAACTCATATCAACCATTAGCAACAGGCAATTGTATTTTTGACACATCTTTAAACATTCACTTGACTGAGTTTCATGTTTAATGAATAAAAGAAATAATAATAATAATAATAATAACAACAACAATAATAATAAACAGGAAACTAATGACAATGCACTATAGTTTACATCCACGTGATGTAAACTGATAGATTATACCTGCCCCAAAAATCAGGTGGCAGAGGATTATTACAAGTGAAGCAAACAGTTGAAGAAGAAAAACATGCACTGGCTGATTATTTAAAAGAAAGTCAAGAACATCTATTAATCGAAGTAAAGAACAAAAATCTACTGAAGGTCCAGCAGACAAAACAAGAATACAGAAAAGATGTGATAAAATCAAGAATGGAGAGTTGGCAGAACAAAGCACTGCATGGCCAATTTCTGGAAAAAATAAAAGATAAAGTAGACAGTGAACAAACTTGGTTATGGTTAACAACAGGTACATTAAAGAAAGAAACAGAGTCACTAATCCTGGCTGCGCAAGAACAAGCTATCCGCACAAATGCTATTAAGGCCAAAATCGAAAAATCCTCTGATGATGCCAAATGCAGACTTTGCAAAGAAGCTGATGAAACTGTTGATCACATACTCAGCTGCTGTAAAAAAATCGTGCAGACTGATTATAAATTGTGGCACAATTCAGTAGCACAAATGATCCATTGGAATTTGTGCAAAAATTATAATATTAAAACAGCAACAAACTGGTGGGAACATCAGCCTGAAAAAGTCATCGAAAATTAGATGATCAAGATCTTGTGGGATTTCCGTATACAAACGGACAAAATACTGGCGCATAATGCACCAGACATCACACTGGTGAGAAAAATAAGGTCACAATCATAGACATCTCAATACCAGGTGATAGCAGGGTCGCCGAGAAGGAACATGAAAAAATTGCAAAATACCAGGACTTAAAAATCGAAATTCAACTATTATGGCACAGACCAGCAGTGGTAATTCCAGTGGTAATTGGCACACTGGGTGCTATTCCAAAAGCACTGGAATTACATTTAAAACAGTTAAAAATTGACAAAATCATTATCAGTCAAATACAAAAAGCCGCACTGCTTGGATCTGCATGCATATTACGAAAATACGTTATGATGTCCTAGGCCCCTGGGTGGTGCCCGACTAGTAACCAATGCAAAATCCGGCGAAACAACTGGCCGCTGTGATACAATTGTATAATAATAAATAGCATTCTGAAAAGCAAACTGGCAGCCATCAGTATCATCTTTCATTTTAAGAATGTACTTCTACCCAATCTTGAGTCCATAACCATAATGATCATGAAATGGTGTTCCATTTAGAACTGTGTACAACTACTTTTTTTTAAAAATGAAGCTAAACAGAACTAGTAGGGATGCTCCTGAAGAAGAAGCAATTACAATCAGGGAACACTTTGGAAAATAGCTGCTTTGTGTTCTCATGTCCTCTGTGGCATCTATTTTCTGACAGGGCAAGCAATTCTTCAAGAATGCCCTCAAAATGTTTTCAAATTTCTAAATAAGCTCATCAACTCAAGAGATTGGACATTCTGCCCTAGATAAATTTAAATTTTAAACTTCATTCAAGATGGTATCTAATTAAATATGTGCTTTGGCTATTTGATCATTAAACTAATTAGCAGATCCATTACAATTGGGGGTTTACAAGTCCCAAGATCAAAGCAGGAACTATAGTATTTAAAATAACTCAAATGTATAGCACCTTTTTTCTCACAATATTTTCTATAAGTTGTTATATAAACGACTTTATAATTATCATAGGATTAGTCCTAAAGTGAAATCAGTTTATCCAAACTCAATTCATGTTTCTTAGTTGTCATTCCAATTGCTTTATTTAGCCAGCTTTCTAGGAAATCAAAGCATAAATTGGCTTTTATTCACTAGAAGATGAGGTTTAGAAGTAATTATGTCTGCAACCTGGCATCTCCATGTTCCAAAGAGCAACTAGAGCATCAAGACCACATTACGTTATGGCAACTTGAGTGTGCAATTCGGTGAGCACTACATTCATCTGCACTTGCTTTAGTGATATGAACATATCGATTAAATTAATACTAAATCTCTATTCTTTCCCTTTTCCTGCTTAAGGATTCCAAACTTGGCATTTGATCTGTCATACACATTGAATCAATACTATTATGAATATTACCATGATTGCCATGATATTCATAAAATGTTGAGCAATTTTTACCAAGATAACCTTGTCATAGATGTTAAGTTTTGTAAAAATCACCAGCCTTGAAATTTACAGGCCAATGAGTTTATCTCCATGAGTTTATCTGTTGTTTGTCAAATGAGTTTTCCAATATATGAAAACTGAACAGGCAATTCTTATAGGCTACATAACAGTTCCTTCCAAGTTATCTAAGGAAATTATTAAACAGAAAAAGCTGAGACAAGTTAACTTTTACATTGGGTTTCTTTTATGCAAGTATGCTTAGAATCTGATTTTTGCTACATCAGGATATTGACCTAACCATAGTTGTAGTACAGATTGAGAACATAGTTTAGGATGTTGATGCTGCCTACAAAGACACTTGCATACAAAGCAAATGCAATAGAGAAACCAAATCAATTTTTGAAGAAGGAAGTGAAGGCTATTGTTTGAAAACACTGCTCTCTAAAGTTTAAGATTCTTCAAGAAAGAGACCACTACTTGTAGGGCTCAATTTCACAGACAAATCTTTTTTTATAGCCAATTAATTCACTATGCATCCTTGCCCAATTCTTAAACCTACTGCAAATGCAAAATATAGTTATGATTACTATTAATATTCTGAGTACTACAACATTGCAGGTTCAGCATAATGAATTAATTACAAAAAGATTCACACTCTGCTGTTTGTAGGAAAGCTGAAGCTTTACATTTATGAATGCTAGGCTATAGCTATAAATTGAATATGAAACCTTTTTATTGCACTGTTTTATTGCCTGTGACCCTCTGGATGTAAGAGTTACAAACCATTTCCATCACATTTTTTTGTGTGTTGCAGTTAATGAGTTTCTTTCTCTCTGGTCATTTAATTCCATTTTCAAATAAAGAGTGAAACTTAGTGCATTACAAATGTATTCCAGTAATTTCCACTGATTCTTTTATATTCTTATCAAGAAATAAACATTCGTCCAGTCATTATTTGCTGATTTTGTTAGCCTTACATCATTAAAGAAAAGTATGTGTAACTCATTCTTTCTTAAATGAATGCATTAGTTATTTTCATCTGCACTGCGTAAAGTATACTATAAAAGAAGAAACACCACAAATAGATCAAATATGTTATTTCCTGAATTATGGGAAAAAAATCACTGTGCTCATTAAAAAAAAGACAAAACAAAAAGGAAGGTTATAATAGCATGAAATAAAGTGTCACTAAGAAACATCAAGAAAATGGAAGTCATACACTACAGCTAGAAACAATATAATTCTCTTCAGATCATGAATCATAATTTATTGAAAGAGGAAATGCTATGCATATAAGATATATACTTCCAGTAGGACTTATATGCCTGTAAATATTTCCTTTGCCATCCATCCAGATTTCTGCCATTGGACCACAACTATTTCTTCCTCTTAGTATACATGGTTATTTTAAACTTTATATCTAGAGAGAAAATATTCTTTTCTTGGTAAAAAGTGTTTGAAAGCCATTTATAATGGGGATGATGGCTCACAATGTTGAGTGGATGTTGAACACACTGCTGTACCTTGGGATAAACTGATAATGTGAGCAGTTGTAAGCTAGATGAAATAGTTCAACTTATAATAATGAGATTTGCTACATTTATATAAGGTGTCACAATAATTTCTTTAAATATTAGTATGTCAAATGTCTTACACGAAAGCTGTTTGTCTTATCCTACAATATAGAAGACTACAGTTCAGTTTACATTAACCAAATTAGAGAATTGTTTAAATATTTATAACTCCTTAAATATTCTCACTTAAAATAAAGCACACAAAGTACAGTTTAATGCACTATCCTCAAACTAAAGTGGTCCTCTTGATTTACTTACAGGGATATATTTGAATCAGTGTTTATTTTTTGCAAAACAGACCTGAAATAGATGCAGAAAAAGTAAAAAAACAACAACAATCCACTCCTGTCCTGACTCTACTGGCCACTCCTCACCATCTTTATGGGTAATTTGAATGGTTTGAAGTAATGGATTCATCAATCATTAGTGCAATAGCAGTGTTAAGTGGTCAAAACAAGCAGAACAGAAAAAAAGATAGTATCTTTATGTATATTTTTCAAAACTCCTTTCTACTACTTCTGAATAAAAAATGACTTTTGGATGCTTTAATTAACAGATCTAGGTAATCTCAGAAGAAACACTGTGAGATCCATGGCTGCCATGATTAAGGTGTTGAATTAGGATAGGGACATACAAACTCAAATCTACACTTAGCCATGAAACTCACTGGGTGATGTTGGGCTAGCCACTCTGCTGTTGCGGGAATAAAAATTTAATTCTCATTTAATCTTCCCTGAGATGTAGAGGGAAAGTGTGATAAAAATCTAACTGAGAAACAACAGTTAATTAAATGGAAGTAAGAAGAGCTCTTCAGCTTTAGTCTTCTAATTTCTTATTCAGTCTGGCAAAAGGTTAACACCTACATGATATCTTCTCAAAAAAAAAAAAAATCCTTGTAAAATATTTTAAAAAGGGGTGGTGGTGTTTTCTTCAAGTGGTCCACCTCAAAGAGAAGAAGTTTTTTGCCTTGGAACTTTTTATGAAGAAAATCAAAACAAAAATATTGTTATATACCAAATTCATATAGCTCATCTTTGGAACTGAGCCTTCTTAAGACAATCTGCCCCAATCTAGTACCTTCAAGATTTGTAAAGTTACAATTTCCATCACTGGACTAGCAGTGAATCTAATGTGGAATGGTGTATATGGAGGGGGAAATATCATAATCCATGAAGAAAAAGCATGCATCAGTACCAGAATAACCTCTAATAGTTGTAAATCTTCTTATTTTACCCTACTTTGTTTGATTTGGGGAGGGTGCGGAATGAATATTTTCAATAAAAAATCATGTCATTTGACTCAAATATTGTAATTTTGTACACTTTCTTTTTTTTTTAAAAAAAATGCAGTCTTTATAGATTGACTCTGAGGGTAGGAACTGAAGACTCCAAGTTCCCGAACTCCAGATTCTGGAAATAGAATTGGAACTGGAATTGGTCTCTATTGATTCTCATCAAATTTGGAGTTCACTTTATCTACTATATTTTTGATTGATGTGTAAAGCTTCAGGTAATTAGTTGGCACTCTTTTTACAGAATTCTCTTTCCATATAAACTCAGTTGGCATCATTTTAGTGCCAGGTGAAAGCCTTTTATTTTTCTATGCTGTTTAACTGCATTTTGATTCTTAGTTTTGAATGACTGGCATACTCTTACTTATCTTATGTGGTCTTTTTGTATTTTATATGATTTTATGATATACATTTTTACACAGTCTAGGGTGCAATACTATATATTTACCCAGAAAGCTTTAGCTATTGAGCAGTTTAAAAATTTGAATGGATAAATGGGTAGATACAAATGAAATGTCACTAATTTGCTAATTATATCAACTATTTTTCTCTGTGAGATCAGAATTAGATGAGGATGGGAATATGTGAACTAGATGGTAATTGTCTGGAAAGACCAGCCATTTAACTGAATTGAATCCTAATAATCTGGAAAAACCATAGGTAGCTGGTTCTCTGGACTGAAGCATTTTCAGCACTCTTTAAAACAGGCAAATTTTGTACATACTGTGAAGATTCAGGCTTGTCACTAAAAGCCCAGATGGCCTTGATGTCAAAGAAAACCTTTGCCAACTTCAACTACTTTAGCAACCTCAATCATTTCCAGAAAGTCTGTCAACAATTTTTATCATTGTAGAAAACTCATAACTATATTTCTACAA
Source organism: Thamnophis sirtalis (assembly GCF_051295495.1). Taxonomy (NCBI): domain Eukaryota; kingdom Metazoa; phylum Chordata; class Lepidosauria; order Squamata; family Natricidae; genus Thamnophis; species Thamnophis sirtalis. The sequence continues at coordinate 62,056,801 of NW_028261385.1, forward strand.
CATCTACTTGGGATTGTGTTTTTAACACAAGTTTGAAGTTTCAATTCATGCATGATAAAGCTTCAAACCATGAACTGATAGGGAGAAATGTGTGCATTTTAGACAAAGGTTGAAATAATTGCATTGACTCCTAATTCTTGAAGTTTCCAATTAATATTTAGCATATAAATTTTAGCACTATGAATAGCTGATAAATCAAATAAGACAAATAATATATTTCCCTACATTGATTTATCTTAGTGTTAAGATCTTAGTATCAAGATCATTTTCCAAACACATTTTGATGATGATCTTATCAAACATTAAAAATTATATCAATAAAAACTAAAGCAATGGAAACAGTGAATAAAAAGAAAAATAGAAAATGAAGAAAAAAGGAGGAAAAATACAAAAGAAGGAAAAAAGAATATAGAAAAAGAAAAGACCTATATAAAGAAATTACTTTTCTCTTCATTGCATTATTTTGTGAAAGTCCTGAAACTTACATTTAAAATGTTTTTTTTCACTAAGAATTAAAAGAAACCCTCCTGGTACTATAAAACCTGTCAATCTAAAGATTCCCAATAGTTGAAAAGCAGTTAACAAATCATTTCTAAATGTAATTAGAAAAGGAAGTATGCAACTTAATGTCCTTTCAAAGACACCTACTGGGGTTTCAGCAAGATGGCTCTTCCCTCATCTCCAAGAGTTCTAAACCCACTGATGAATGCTGGAAAATTTTGGGACATTGGTCTAGTAGCTAAATATACCATTTTCTAGCAACCAGAAAATTGAACTTTCTAGCCCAATTTCAGTACAAAGTGGGTGTCTTCTTGAGACAGTCACTCTTTCTCAGTTCTAGAAGAAGAAAATAGCAACCCATTTCTGAAAAAAATGCCAAGTAGATTGTATTATCTAAGTCTGTCAAACTTGCAGCCTATGGTCTGGATGCATCACCTAGTGGCCACACCTACCCCCTGGTTTAGTGAAGGGGAAAAACATTGAGATACATCACATGATGACAATGTAACAACACAAGTTTGACACCCCTGATTTAAGCAGTCATTGGGAATCAAGACAAATTCAAAAGTGCACTTGTGACACACACTTTAATTGACACCAGTAAAACAAAATTTACATCAAAAACAACAGAATAAATTCTGAAGGCAACATTTTCAACATAGAATCCACACATTAAAGATATCTTATACTTTCCCTAGAGTTTCAAGAATTAATGTCACCAGTTTCCATCATTGCATAATGTCTGTTTGGAGTCATTAGCAATGGTCATGCCTACTTATGTACAGGTTGCATAATAATTCACATTTTTATTCAGTTTCATTTCTTCCAGTTTACATATTAAGTTGCAATAAATATGTATTTATGTATTCACTTTTTGAATTTCAACATATTTTATACATTTGTCTTTTTTCTCTCAAAGTATATATTTAAATTTAAGTTTTTAAAAAAGTCTTTGAAAAACAACATCATAAAATATGTTCATTAATTAGATTTATATCCTTTTCTTTGGAGTGGGTGAGTTCTACATTCTTATAAATATGTCCTATAATGCAAAGATCAGAACTCATAAATGTCCTTAGGATGTAATTAAATTCATCTCAGCGAAATGATTACTTGAATCAGAAATTATATCGATAAGATAATAATAAACTTGAAGTCACAAAGAATAAACTTCATAGATGAAAGTGGGCATACAGTCACATGGATTCTGTCTATATTTTTCACCTTTCTACTTTCTAAAATTGGATACCCAATGTGGGAATAGTATGATATCAAAATTAATCACTTTTCAGGATAAGCATGTCTTTAGCTTATTGACTGTGAAGTAATGAATTATCTTGGCATACTGTGCAAAGTTCTATAGGTAAAAATAATTCCTACCAGTTTCCCCTTCTGCAACATATATTGATGGATGTGTGTCATAAAAATCGGAACGTGCGGATGTCTCCTGAGAAATATTGCCAATCTAACCAAATGTTTAGTGTTCTACAGAAATATGTTTGTTAAAATTCCACATGAAAAGTAAAAGAGGATTCAATTTTCTAATTCGCAAAGCCATAGATTACTAAGAACTTTGTTCAGCTTCTTTTTTTTCCAGAACATAGCAAGATGATTTCGCAAGATGATTACAAATATTACACAAGATTTGCAAAGAGCAAAAGAAACTATTAAAGCCCACAGATGTATTCATAAACCCAATAGAAAAAAAAGCTTTACAATTATTAATTGAAGCTAATTAAATTAAAATATCTAGGTAAAAGACTTGAAGTGCTTAAAATCCTGGTTTTTGCTTTCTTATATCAGTGTCATGGTGCTGAATTATGATTACTACTGTTTTCATCATAGGCTTACAGCAAGCTACTCTAATATGAAGTCTCTCACACTGCCAAATAGTATTGATGTACAAAGGCAAATTGGTCAGAATGTAGATGATAAACAAACCTGAAAAATATTTTTCAACAACCTGTGGAAAAAGCATCCCTACCTTTTTACCCATAATGGATCTTTAAAGTTATTTTTTCCAAACTGATTTATATTTCACCAAACTCCTATTAAAGAAAAAAGTTACTGGTGAAGGAACAAATGACAATTCTATAGAACCTGTATTCATTATGGAGCATTAGAAGTGTCAAATGCTTCTGGATCAAAAGTGCATTTGTTGAGCATACTTCTTAGAAGCAGTCTAAGAAGAAAAAAAGATATATTTTAATCCAACCAAAGATTTACAAACAATTTCCTCAGAAGTGAGTAGTTTCAAAATACAGGCAGTCCTCAACTTACAACAGTAGTGACCATTCAAAGTTACAACAGCACTGAAAAAATGACTTATGACCATTTTCCATAGTTACGACTATTGCAGCATCTTCATGGTCACATGATTTACATTCAGATGCTTGACAACTGACTCATATTTATGATGGTTGCATTGTTCCGGTGTCATGTGTTCATCTTTTGTGACCTTCTGACAAGCAAAGTGAATGGGGAAGGCACATTTGCTTAACAACTGTGTTACAAAGTTAACAAATGTGGTGATTCATTTAACAACTGTGATAAGAAAAGTTGGAAAATGGGGCAAAACTCACAACATAATTTCTGGGCTCAGTTGTGTACATGTAATAATATTATTTGAGAGGCCCAGGTTAATCAAAAGAGATGTTGCTATTTTTTTAAAAAAACTGAGATTTTTCTTAGCAATAGCAATAGCAATAGCAGTTCAATTTATATACCACTTCATAGGGCTTTCAGCCCTCTCTAAGCAGTTTACAGAGTCAGCATATCGCCCCCACAGTCTGGGTCCTCATTTTACCCACCTTGGAAGGATGGAAGGCTGAGTCAACCCTGAGCTGGTGAAATTTGAACCGCCGAACTGCAGATAACAGTCAGCTGAAGTGGCTGCAGTACAGCACTCTAACCCCTGCGCCACCTCGGCTCTTAATGTAAAGCTGTTCAAGTTAGATTTGCCACCCAATGTTTTCTCTATTTGTCTTCCTGCTTACCAAGATTTCAATGCTATGACATAATAAATTTAAAGGCTAAGAAAAAAGCAGAGCTAAATTTCAATATTCAGATAATCTTCAAGTTATGGCATTCACTTAGTAACCATTTGAAGTTATGTAATAACTCCCCTCAAGTATTTATGACATAGTCCCGAAATTATGAATGTTGCAGCATCACGGCAGTCATTCACTCTTACAAATGTCCGTAGAGGCACTGCAAAATTGACCCTGCCAATTCCCCCTACTCCCCACAATTGCTGCCCTCCACCTATCCTGCCATGCCAGACTCATTCATGTTTAAGATGACCAGATTTTCAGATTGGTAAAGAGAGACACCTTTGACTGGGGGGGGGGGGTGTTGATTAAAAATTTTATACGGAGTATTGTAATATTTTTTTTTATTTCAACATAACTACAATTTACAAATATAAATTGTAACTGTTGCCAAACATCAAAATTTTGATCACGTGAACATGAGGATGCTGCAATGGTCACTAAGTGTGAAAATGGTCGCTAAGTGTGGAAAATGGTCATCAGTCACTTTTTTCAATGCCATGGTAACTTTGGTCACTATACCACCTTTCTTGCCACAGTTCTTAAGTGAATAACTGCAGCTGATAAGTTAGTAATATAAGTGAATCTGGTTTCCCCATTTGACTTTGGCAAAAGGTGATTATATGACCCCAGGACACTGAAACCATCATAAATACGAATCTGTTGCCAAACATCAAAATTTTGATCGCATGACCATGAGGATGCTGCAATGGTCGCTAAGTGTGAAAATGGTCGCTAAGTGTGAAAAATGGTCATCAGTCACTTTTTTCACTGCCATTGTAACTTTGGTCACTAAACCCATTATACCACCTTTCTTGCCACAGTTCTTAAGTGAATAACTGCAGCTGGTATTTTGTGTTTTGGATAGAATTTTTTTTTAAATAGCCTAAGACAATTTAAAAAAAGAATCCACACAGAATAAATTGAAGTAAAACATTTCAAACTATTCTTTCTATGCACAATATATTTCAAAGTATTGTACATAGAATTTTTAAACATGGTTTCACTTCAATTTATTTTGGATAGAATCTTTTTTTAAAATAGTCTAAGACAATTAAAAAAAAAAGAATCCACAGAGAATTTTAAAAAATCCTATGCACAATAAATAAAATATTATTTTAAAATACATTGAAAAAATAAAAGAAAAAAACCCACCTCACTTACCAGCAGGCTTGCACTCCAAGTGAACCCAAAATGTTGTAGATGTTAATACAAAGAACTGAGCAAATTGAAATGATGAAATTAGTCAGGGAAATATTTTTCAAAGAAACTTTGCAACCATTTTTTCTACACGAGCAGACCTCCAACGTCCGGGCCCCTCCAGTCCGGAAAATCCAGGAAGTAACACTTGTGATCTCTCTAGCCAAGTGTTTCCTGCAGCTCTATGGTACTTGGTCATTTTTTCTTATAAAATGAAGTAAATGGGGCGGGGGGATCCGTTTTGTTGCTTTAATGTTTTAATACCTTCAATGAAAGTACTGTGACAGAGAGAGAGAGGTTAGATAGGGCAGTGGTCCCCAACCTTTTTATCGCCGCGGACCAGTCAGCCTTTGATAATTTTACCGTGGCCCGCTGAGCGCGCGCAGGGATGGGGGGGCGTTGTTCGCGACGACACATTGATTGTTTATATATCAGATTGTTTTGATTAAACAACTTTTATTTTATTGTATTTAAACATGCCTTACAAAATAAAATACAATTACATAAATATAAAGTGCTTTAATATGCCCCCCCCCCACCCGGACAGACTTATGTTCCTCAAAGACCATCCTGAACCCTCAACCCGGACCAACCTTTCTGCCCGCCCTCCCCCTCCCCACCACATTCGGCGGGCAAAGAACAGAGCGCGCGCGCGCGAATGCCATGGAGAGAGAGAAAATAAATATATATATAAATATATAACTGTTTGGGAGTAAAAGCGGGGAGGCGCACCCGGCTGAGGGGGGGAGGAGGAGGAAGGAGGGTGGGAAGGAAGCTGGCAAGCGAAGAACAGAAAGTAATTAGCAAGGATTAAAACGACCTGCCGGTGCAGCCTCCACCGGAGGGGCTGCAGAAACACACACCGCCAGTCCTGTCCTTCCTTTCCAACCAGTCTCTCTCCGCGCGCGCATACACACACACACACACACACACCACACAAACACACACCCACCGGCAGATATGCACGCACACACACTTTTTTTTTTTTTGCAATTGGCAGAACTACGGTTTTCTTTCTTTTAAAAAAAATAATTAAATGGAGGTGGGGGGTGTGTGGAGAGAAAGGGAGAGAAGCGGACACATAAAACCGAGCCGCACTCGCAAACCACAGCATGCATCTGGGTGACAAAATTGCAGGGAGAAAGCAGGAAAAGCCGAGGAGAGAGCAAAAAAAGAAAAGAGCCAGACCAAGCGCAGCAGGGCGGGAAGGAAGGTGATGATGATTGGGGGAGGTTTGAAAAAGCAGATCCAAGCGCAAAAGTTACTGAGTCATTTCAGTGGCGGCCGGAACAGTTTTCTTGACTCCCTCCCTCTCTCCCTCTCTCTCTCCTCTCTCACTCTCTCTTTCCCTGGCGATGGATCGGTGCGGGAGGGGGGGAGAGAGAAGGGAGGAGACGGCGAGGGAGGGAGGGAGAGAGAGCCGAGGGTGGGACCAAAGGTGGGGGGAGAGAAATGCATTTAAGAGGAGCGGATTTAAAAGAGCGATCATGGCCCCCGGCCGCTGCGTGGCCCGGTGCCAGGTACTCCATGGCCCGGCACCGGTCCGCGGACCGGGGGTTGGGGACCACTGAGATAGGGTGTCTTTTGTCTTGCCCCGGTTAGGATTTCTTAAGCAAATCCACTGGGCTTTCAACATGAAGCCAGAAAATCGGGACTTTTTAAAAACAGCCCGGGACACGGGACAAATTGTTATAAAGCATGATTGTCCTGCTGAAATCGGGACGTCTGGTCACTTTATTCATGTTGTGAAGATCTCTTTCCTCTCTGCCAGTTTCTTTGAGAGTGGGACAATTTCATTTCCAGAATCCTATCAGCTTGCAAATGCTTTTCGCATGCCGAGAATGAAATGTCTGGGCACTATGATCTTGTGGGACTTCAGGCCACAAGATCACAGTGCCCAGAATATTTCACTCTTGACGCAAAACATTTGCAAGCCAACAGGACACTTTGAGTAGTGATATCGCTATTAGTGAAGGTGTGGGTGAAAACAGAGAGTTTTCACATTCATTTTATGTGATTCACTCCAACAAATTCTCAGGTTACAAATGGGCAGGCTCCATTACATTTGTAACTCAAGGACTACCTGTATCTTGAAACAAGGTTGGGCTTGTAACACAAAGACATCATTCATTCAACAACCTGAACAGCTCATTTTAAAAAAATGTAAGAAAAGGCGTCACAACAGCAAAAGTTTGAAAAAAATAATTGAACAAAGCTGTCACATTAGCAAATACAACTCTTAGTAAAGAACTCAAGACAGAAATTACGTTTAACAGAAACTGCTCTGCAACATAAAGTGGTGGCCAAAAGATGATGATAAATTTACTGAACTCTTGAAAACAACAGTAGTATAAGGTGCTAGAAAGAAATTAAACAGAAAATTGGGCTTTTTGAAAACTTTTGAGAAGAAAAAGAACATCACTACATCTGACTAATAGGAAGTTGAAGAATCATGTCAATATTTTCATATTGATTTTTTTGCCTGAAAATAGCCACCAAAAACTTCATTCACATGAGTTTTCAGTGATTATCCAAAACTGAACTAGAAGAGATTCTCCATGCAATTCAACAGCCAAAATCTTTAAGAGTCCTAGGGCCAGATGGTATTTCTGTAGAAGTACACAAAGCACTCCTGGTAAAATAGGATTGCCTCAGTGCCATTGGTGCTTTATTTAGATAATATTCTTAAAACCTGAAAAACAGAGCTCTGATATTCAAAACAGATAAACCAAAAAAAAAAAAAAAACCTTGCTAAATACTATCCAGTTTGCCTTTTTTCTCTTCAGTCTATAAGCTTTTCACTTAAATTTTAGTGAACAGAATAGAGAAAAATTAAAGAAAAAACGCCACTCACCAGATCTAGCTGGCTTTGTCACCAGCAACCAGTGACTGTTCCACAGTCAGACAGATGGTGGAACAAGCAGAAGTCCATAGGACTTTATGAGTTTGTTGATGATGAAAATAATTTCTGAACACAAAAATGGGCTTGGTGGTGAACATCTTAAGAAATCAAAGCATCGATAAGAAATAAACCTGATTGATTAAATTAATAAATGAGCGATGCTCGATCGACAACACTCTCTTTTACTGCCCAATCAATATATCAGTATGTTGTAATGTCTAAGATGGTACCATAATCTTTTCAAAGTTCTTTATAGTGCCTTTGAAATATTTTTCAGAGGTGCAGTTACTACAATAGACTCAATTCAAGCTGCATTTAGGTCATTAAACTTCTGTCAGTGTCAGATTATTAACTTCTATTGTTGCTCTAACTCTAAAGAGATAAGCAGTTGCAGTTATAATTTCTTTATATGACTTCTCACATCTTTTTGAAGTGGCTCTTAAGTTAAATGGGATTTCTTGTTTTACTAAACTTCTTTTTAGTGTTGTTGGATTTCCTGAGAAAAATCAGGGATAAATACTTCTTTGCCACACACACACAAAGAACATATGATATTTAAACTTTCAATCCTTACAGCACAATTGATAATAAATGTCCAAAATCTATCAAGGTATATGAAAAAGAGAAGTTGAAACATTTGTAAACTTCTAGCGAATACCTCTCAAATCATGAGGTAAATAAAGCTGGATGTTTCTTCTCAGCATCCACTGGAAATCCAATAAACATTGATCACAGATGGATGAGGATGAAATTACAGAAACAAAATTGCATCCTTAGCCATCTTTAGTTGATCAGGTATAGATGTTTCCAGTAACTTCCCATAATGTACAAGCTGAGATATCCCAGCCAAGGTGGTGCAGTGGTTAAATGCAGCACTGCAGGCTACTGCTAGATCAGCAGTTCAGCGGTTCAAATCTCACCGGCTCAGGGTTGACTCAGCCTTCCATCCTTCCGAGGTGGGTAAAATGAGGACCCAGATTGTTGGGGGCAATATGCTGACTCTCTGTAAACCGCTTAGAGAGGGCTGAAAGCCCTATGAAGCGGTATATAAGTCTAAGTCTACTGCTACTATTCTAGACAGGGACATGTAGTCAGGGAGGCAGGGGAGGCAGAGCCTCACCACTGTCATCATGAAAAGAAAAAAAATATATGTAAAAGGCAAAAGGCTGAGCTAGTTGCTGCTAGAGTCACAGTGGATGACTCTGCTTAGTGCTTAACTGTTTAAAAAAGCCTCTAAAAAAACACCCTCTACAGGAGGAGACAGGAGAAAAAGTGCCTCATTTAGTCTGACTTTATGATCACTCGAGCAGATTTAAGCAAGGGTTAAAAGCCGAAAAATTCCTGATGTAGATGGGGCACGTCATTTGCCTCCTCCTGTAGAGGGTGTTTTTTAGAGGCTTTTTTAAACACTTAAGCAGAGTCATCCATGGCGACTCTGGCAGCAACTAGCCCAGCCTAACCTCATCTCTTGCCATTTTCCTTTTACATTTTTACACTTTCATGATGGCAGGCAAGAGCAGAGTTGAAATCCTCTGTGTAACAGCTGGAAAAGAAAAGGTACGTGTATGTGTGGTTCGGATGGAGGGGGAGGAATTCAAACTTAATCCTCCTGGTGCAACTTTCCATGTGTGTATGTATGTGTGTGTATGTTTGTTTGCGATCAGTGAAGAGAGGGAAGCGGTAGGAGACGCAGGGAGCGCAGCCCGCCAGCTCAGGTGGGTGAAAGTCACTTTCTTTTGCCCGCCTCTGTGTCCGTGGCAGCCCGCCAGCAGAGGGAGGTCTTTCGCCCGCCTCTGCTGATGGGCTGCTGCTTTCTTTCGCCGGCCTGTGCCCTCGGCAGCCCGCCACCTCAGGCATTCTATCCTCTCCCCAGATGCCCCACTGTCTAAAGCGCTTTCTTTCGCCCGCCTGTTAGAGCTCAGGCAGGCAAAAGAAAGAAAGTGCTTTAGACAGTGGGGTGTCAGGGGAGAGGAGAGAATGCTCAGGCATTCTCACAGTCTAAAGTGCTTTCTTTCACCTGCCCGCCTGTCAGAACTGAGGCGGGCGAAAGAAAGAAAGTGCTTTAGACAGTAGGGTGTCAGGGGAGAGGAGAGAATGCTCAAGCATTCTCCCCTCTCCCCCAACACCCCACTGTCTAAAGCACTTTCTTTCTTTCACCCACCTGTCAGAGCTCTGGTGGGTGAAAGAAAGAAAGTGCTTTAGACAGTGAGGTGTCGGGGGAGAGGACTGCCTCACCAGCCATAAACCTCACCACACGTTACTGATTCTAGAACTACTAAAATTTATTTTAATGATTTTTACATATTCTCTAATCATGACTATAATAGACATCTTTCTTAGTAGCAGGTAATACTTCAGATTTGGTAGTGAAAATAAATGGTAGAATTATCTTGAGTGCCATCCAAGGAGAAAATGAACTAATATAATATTAATCAGAAAATGAACTAACATAATAATAATCAGAAAATTGAAATTGAAAGATTATAGCATTAGACAGCCATGGTTGTACTGGTGGTTATTGGCACACTATTGCAATACCAAAAATCTTGGCTGGAACTTAGAAAATCTGTGCATTGACATCTGTCAATTGCAAAAGCCCACAAATGCTGCATCTGCATATGTATACTACACCAATACACCATAATATCCTAGATTCTTGTGAAAAACCTGATGTGTGAAGCAGGGTGTGTGGTTATGCCGGTTTGGCCCAGGTCAGACAAACCAGCATTGTCAGTGGTGGGAGGCTCTGCCCACCCACCCGGACGCTTCTGTGCATGCACAGAAGTGTTACGAGCTTGCACATGCGCATGAGTGAACCGGTAGTAAAAAAAAATGGAAACCCACTGTAATGGCAAAAACAGGGTCTGCCTTTCTACTTACGTAAGAATAGGAGACAATTGCCTTTTTTCCAGAAAAGAAAGGTTTATTGGATGCATCCAAGAGACCAGTAGATTTGCACCTAACTGATCTGAGTTAGGTATATTTTGACAGAGGTTTTATACCTTTGAAATGGTTATTACAAATCATACAGACGTCATATAGGCGTGCACTAATACAGGTCATCTTCTCACCTAAATCAGCACAAAGTTATTTTGGGTAAAATTACAAATATTTAAGGAAAATTACAATACATGATTCCCAAACCACAATAGGGAAGTAAAGTGAAGCTAAAAGAGAAGTGAATCTTGGCTACTCATGCAGAAAAAGGAAAATGTCAGAATGCCACCTAGATATATTGCTAAAAATATGGTTAACCTATAGCTTGTTTACAAAATGAACTTTGCCTTGGCATGAGCTGTGCCTATGACTAAAATATTGTGGTTAAGTCTTCCCTACTTGCGAAAAGCCTAGCTTCCTGCGTTTCAAGCAAAATAGTATGTTCCTCATTTTTCTCGTTAGGTGAAAGAGCATACACAGAGTTTTGATTTTGCAGTTTTAGAATTAGAATAAGACAGGTAGCCTGATTAAGTATCTAGGGGTTCAATGGTGGACCCCATGCTGTTTCATTCCCCCCTGTTGAAACTTCACCCAATCCTAAGATTATTGTGGAGTTTCATAAGTATCAGGCTCCCTATTGCCTATGAGCCCCACATACTCATGTTCCTCTCCTGTGTGTCCCATTAGCGTCAGGACTTTGGCAGTGGCCCGTTTTTCCACTAGGAGAGATAAAGTACTGCTGATAGCACGAACAAAAAGAGGCAAAAGAGCCAAGGTGGCGCAGTGGTTAAATGCAGCACTGCAGGCTACTGCTAGATCAGCAGGTCAGCGGTTCAAATCTCACCGGCTCAGGGTTGACTCAGCCTTCCATCCTTCCGAGGTGGGTAAAATGAGGACCCAGATTGTTGGGGGCAATATGCTGACTCTCTGTAAACCGCTTAGAGAGGCCTGAAAGGCCTATGAAGCGGTATATAAGTCTACTGCTATTGCTATTGCTATTGGCATAAGGCAGGGGATAATTATGCATCCTGCTGCAATCAGGCCAATAAAAGTAATGATAGCCTGCCATCCGGGCAATTTTGACAACCAAGAACTAAAATATGAGGCGAGATTCAACCCTTTCCATTCTTGTCCTGGGAAATGAGTGAGCTGTCTCATTTCCGTGGTCAGCTGTTTAATAACACTCCCAGTTTCATCAATTTGAAGGCAACAATTTGATAAGTTGAACTTCCCACATACTCCTCCTTCTCTTGCGAGGAGGTAATCAAGAGCCAATCGATTTTGGTATACTGCAGTACGAAGTTTGTCCGTGGCAGTGGAGAGAATATTCAAGGATTTGTCAATTCTCTCCCCAGCCAGGTCCAACACTGCCTGTAACCTCATGATCCGGTTTATCATGTAGATCGGGGTGCGGTATCCCCAAGACCCATCTTCAGCCCATGTGGCTCTTCCATATGTGCATACAATTCTCTCTGAACTCCATGTATCTGATTTCTCATATTCAGTAAGTTCCTTGCAAGGAAAGTTAGAGAAAGCTGTGTTTACCTCTCTTTTCTGACGAATGGGATCAATTGAGTCATATACCGGAACTCCTAACACTTGTCGTGATTGGAGAGGCAATAAAAAGAAAGAAGGTTTTATCCACCCAAGAACACAGGATCCCGCCCAGTCTGCAGGAAGAATTTCATAGGCAAGTGTGCCACAAATCCAATACATGTTTTCAGGGGCTTCCCATGGGCCAGATGAATACCGTGGCTCCTTTAGGTATGGTAAGAGTGAGAGATCAAATTTTGTGGGTTGAGAGAGATTTGATGGCGATGACCACTTGGTATAAGTATCATCCCATTCCCCTAAACAAATTAGATGACCCACAGGGTATGATCCATTTCGAGAGAAACAGCTGTGGCCCACCAAATTTGTAGTTAGGGTCCAAACAATACCTGTATGCTGTGTTCGTTGAGCAAGGTTGCCTTTTTGGGTCATATTGTTATATACCTCTGGGGTTGCTTCGAGAGCTTCCCATGGCCACTTTTCTCCCATGTTAGTTCCTCCACAAACAAAGCAATTTTTAACAGTTAAAGCTTTTGCTACTTCTTCAGCCATTTCTACAAACAAATTCACAGCCTTAGGGCTAAGAGGAAGAGGTTCCTCTAACTTCCTAAGGTTATCATATACAGACCATCCTAATGATTTTACCTCCCCTTCCTTCAAAGTTTCCACCCTTATTGTAATGTACGCCAGTGGGTCAGCCCCATCTCCATCAATGCCTATCCCATAACTTTCTTCCTCTGGGTGATCACGGGATACTTCAAAAGCGACTGAGTTTGAATTATGGAGGCTGCGAAAATTGGAAATATATGGACATCCCAGATGAGGAGAAGTAGGATACCCTCCTCCAGTATGTTGACAAACACAATCCCATCCTCTGCACGGGTTTCTTTCATCCATGCGATCTGCACAAGGAGAATACAAATCTCGACTTGGATTCTTACATCCTTGGCAGTAGACATGGGATCGGGGACAGAGATACTTATGATTGTGGTAATAAGTTTGTCTCCATCCCTGACTTCCACAGCTTCTGTATGCCACCCTATCCATTGCAGCACATACACCAAATGATACGGTGATGGGCTTTTGTCCTTGTTTTAAAGCAGTAACTGTGGTGAGGTGGTAAAGCTGGGATTCCTTGGGGTTGTCAAGTAGGGCCAAGCCGGCCCATACACTGACTTTGATGCGAACTGGAGTGGTTGGCTGATAACAAACAAGCTGGTTCTTCTGAATGCAATAGTTATACATGGTACCGTTAGATACACATGTCTTTTTCTGAGGGGTGCAGTCCACTGGGGCCTGAGTGTGGTAGATCATTGTAACAATGGTACGAGCTCCCACCTTAGCTTTTGTAAGACATGGGCCACACTCATCCAGCCCTGGTGTTGCAGGCAGATAACATACTACCCCTTCAGATCCTTCACATTGACTATAGAGACCGGGCTGCTTCCTTCCAAAAGTGCAATTTGGAAGATTGAAGTTCTGACAGGATTTTGGTTTTCCCATTTTGAACTTTAAGGTATTTCCTCTTGTTCCTACTAGGCATTCAGTGCATTCCAATGGGGCAGGGGTTACAGGTCCCTTCCCATCTAATCCATCCTTCCCATCTTTTGGAAGAACGAGTGTAGGATGGAGGTTCCTACCTGGTTGCAAGAGCGGTTCCAGAACCACCATCCCTTTTCCTTCTGCAGTCAATGAGACCCTTGCTATTCTGCTTACGATCTCACCAATTGTTACAGCTCGGCACTGGTATGATTCTGAGTAATTAGAATGAGTAATCCAGACCTTCAAGTAACTAGATTTCTCATCATAGTTACGTATTACGCCCATGTGCCGAGTCTTGCTCAGTACCTGAGGTTCCATACTTGACAAATTCTCTTCACCTGACCACCATTGCAACAACCACACATGTTTCACATTTCCTATGATTTTACAATATATCCTCACCATGATCGGAAGCTGATCATTCGTTATGTCATATTTCATGTCCAAACCAAAATCAAGGGGTGTCCGCTTACCCCGAGTCCTTGTCCTTTCTGGATAGGGCTCTGGGTATGGTCTCTGAACGGGCCTCAAAGTATGGCACATTATGGTTGAATTATAGTATTCACTTGGTGCCCAAGTAACATTAGGATCCAATCTACATTGCCAATAGTTCCCTGATCCCTCGGAACAGGGAGATAACCCTTCCTCTGGATAACAATCTACTATCCAGCGTTTTACATAGGCAAAACCCAGTCCCTGTGTATTCGGGACTTTATAGAAACAATGCCTACAAGGAGGAAAAGGTCCTGGTCCCATTTCCTCTAGTAGTGGATCAGAAGTTACCTTTACAGGGGAGTCATTTTTCACCGTGAGGGCCCTGACACCTGGTGTTTGTTGGGTGCTCTCCTCCCTCACATATGGTGGCTGCGAGGTACTCCCCCTAATCTCATTCCCCCCTGTAGGAAATGGGTCTTCATAATCAGGGGAAACCTCCCATATCTGCACTGGTGGTGCCCCTGGAGCAATCTTATTCTTCATGGCAGCATTTTTCATGGCAGCATAGAAATAGAGAAAGTTAAGAAGAACAGAAATGGCTAAGAGAAAAATCACAACTAAGATTGCTGGGATCAGACCATTCCTAATGCATGCAGTTTGGCGTAGACGGCGGTTGTTTTCCATGGTTGGTTCTCCTTGTTGGACGGGGACGAAGGTTCCACGGAAGACGCGATGCGTTGCCTGTGCGATGGGTGTCGGCGGCACCTGGAGCGACACCTGCAGAGGGGTCTTCACCACCTGGCCGTAGAGCGATTGCCTCCCGTGAATCAGCAGGCGAGGTGGCGTCCTCCTTTCCTCTTCTCCTTTTGGCAGGGTGTAGAGGCTGGACAGAGTCCTTGGAAACAGTCTCACACGAGGATGCAGCCAATTTCAGGCGTGTCCAATGGATCCAGGGCTTAATTTCAGCTACCTTAACAGCAAGGGGAGAACAAATAACAACAGTATATGGTCCACACCATCTGGGTTCCAAAGGCACCTTTTTCCAGTCCTTCACCCAGACCTCCTGTCCTGGGCGGAAATTATGTACTGGAGTTACAATCACATGTGGACGACATGACAGCACATATTTTTGTAATTGATGCACAACAGTATTCAAAGCTTGCAACTGTTTGATCTTCACTGTGTCTGCCACTTGAGTAGTAGGCAACACCTGTGGACTAACCAAATTAGGAACCCTTCCATACATTAACTCATATGGTGAGACACCCAACTCCCCTGTGGGTGCGCATCTCACGGCTAGCAATGCCATGCTAAGGGCATCTGGCCATTTAAGATGAGTTTCCTGACAAATTTTAGCCAATTTATTCTTTATAGTTCTATTGGTCCTCTCAACGATGCCCGCTGATTGGGCGTGGAAAGAACAGTGTAACTTCCAGGTAATCCCCAATACCTGGGCAACCTTCTGAGTGGCTGCATGAATGAACTCAGGCCCATTATCTGAAGAGATACGTGAGGGCAATCCATATCGTGGAATAACTACGTTTAACAGAGTTCGAGTCACCTCCAAAGCTTTTTTCGTTCTAGTGGGAACACATTCAGGCCACCCCGTGTATGTACAAACAACAACTAACATAGCAGTGTACGATCCCACTTTCGGCATGTCTGTAAAGTCAATCATTAAATAATCAAAAGGATAAGCCCCCCTAGGTTGGTGCCCAGGGGGAAGACTCGGGCCCTGACGTGGGTTATTAGCAGCACACACCTGACATCGAGAACAAACAGCAGCTGCTAGACTAGACAAATTGTTAATATAGACTTCCCTTATCAAAGCCTTTCTCAAAGCTGTCTTTCCTAAATGTAAATGCCTATGCAGGGAAGAAACAACCTCCCATGCTAACTGCTGAGGTACAAACACCCTGTTGTCCGGCAGAGTCCACCACCCATTCACCAGTTCTGCCCCTATAACTTCAGCTTGCTGGACTTCTGAGTGGCTATATGAGGGGGGTTCATCTTTCTGGTTTGGGATCCACAAAGTAAGACAGTTAGCTTGCAGGGAGAATGGATCCAAAGCTGTTGCTCTTGCCACCTGGTCAGCCTTGTGGTTTCCTCTTTCAGCTGTTGAAATTCCCTTCTGATGACCTCGTACATGCATAATGGCAACTTGTTTGGGGGACCACACACTGTCCAATAGACGCAAAATTTGGGGTCCATATTTAATGTCCTTTCCTCCTGCTGTAATAAGACCTCTTTCTTTGTACAAAGCTCCATGCACTTGAACTGTAAGAAAGGCATACTTTGAGTCTGTGTAAATGTTGACACGTAGGCCTTTTGCTAACTCCAATGCCCTAGTGAGTGCGTGCAATTCTGCCAACTGAGCACTAGTTCCTGCAGGTAAGGGCTCAGCTTCCCATACATCCTCAAGAGTAACTATTGCATAAGCTGCTTTTCTTACACCTTCATGGATAAAACTGGTTCCATCAGTAAAAAGAGTAGCATCCGGGTCGGAAAAGGGTTCATCTTTCAAATCTGGGCGACTTGCATAGGTTTCCTCAATAGTTTGCAGACAATCATGAGAGATCTCAGAGTCTGGTTCAGGTAATAGAGTGGCAGGATTCAAAGCATATGACTGAACAAGTTTTATGAGGGGGTTATGGGTAATAAGCCCCTGATACTTCAACATACGTGGATTGGTAAGCCACAAATGGCCTTTCTGATCCAGAACAGCCCGAAGAGCATGTGGGGTGTAGATATTCAACTGCTGTCCAAAAGTAAGCTTATTTGCTTCCTGAGTAAGTAAAGCTGTGCCTGCTACAGCCTTAAGACAAGAGGGCCACCCCTTTGCTACCTGATCCAATTGTTTTGACAAATATGCAACTGGTCGATACCACGTTCCCATCTTCTGAGTTAACACCCCCACAGCCATATTCTGTTTAGTGTCCACAAATAAATGAAAAGGTTTATCTAAATTAGGCAGTCCCAGACTCGGGGCTTGAGTCAAAGCGTGTTTCAAGTTTAAAAAACTTTTCTGTTCCTCTTTTTCCCATCGCAAAGGTTCCTTTTCATTTCCTTTTGTAGCCTCATAAAGGGGCTTTGCTAACAAAGCGAAGTTAGGAATCCAAATGCGGCAAAATCCTGCTGCCCCTAAAAAGCCTCTTAATTCCTTCCTATTTCTTGGGGCTGGTAATTGACAAATGGCTTCCTTTCTTTCATGTCCCAAAGTCCTTTGCCCTTGCTGGATATCATATCCCAAATACCTAACATTCAATTGGACCAATTGCGCTTTGGCCCTAGAAGCTTTATAGCCTTTTTCTTGTAACAGAAGTAAAAGGGATGCAGTATTGGCATGACAAACCTCTTCTGTTTGTCCTGTCACCAAAAGATCATCCACATATTGTAACACAACATCAGGAGCGGGCAAATCTAAAATTTCCAAGTCCGTCGCTAACGCCGCGCTAAAGTGCGTTGGCGAATTTTTAAACCCCTGTGGGAGGCGTGTCCAGGTATATTGTTGTTTCCTTCCTGTTGTCGGATTTTCCCATTCAAAGGCAAACAGGTGCTGACTCTTTTTATGAATGGGTATAGAAAAAAAGGCATCCTTTAAGTCAATAACTGAAAACCATTTAGCTTCTGGTGGAATCAGTCCAAGCAACACATAAGGATTTGGCAACGTAGGATAAATTGTGACTGTTGAACTATTAACCCTACGAAGATCCTGAGCCATTCTATATTTTCCTCCCCCTTTTGGTATAGGTAGAATCGGGGAATTCCATGGTGAGTCAGTAGGCACCAGAATCTTATAAGTCAGATACAATTTTATGACTTCCTGAATAGCCTGCACAATTTCTCTTGGGTACCCCCTCTGGCGGATGCATACAGGACGACTCATTGGTAGTTCCTCAACAATGACAGGGGTGTGGTGAGCAGCAAAACCAGGGGGGTTATCTTCCGCCCACAGCTCAGGAACCCGGAACTCCCTCCATTTGTCTCCTGAGACTTCCTGCACCACCATGATTCTCCAAGCCTCTTCCCGAGGAATTTCTAAATTCACATTTCCATATTTTACTTCTACGGATCCCTTTTCATCAAAAAATATCTGTGCTCTAAGTTTGCAGAGTAAATCTCTACCCATGAGTGGAAGCGGGCAGCTGGGCAAATATACAAACCGGTGAGTCAACATTTTTCCTCCCGCCGTGCATAATAGAGGCTCTAAAAGTGGCTGGGTTTGTGGTTTTCCTGTTGCCCCTTGAATGTTGATAGATTGAGAAGAAATATGTCCCAAAGGTTGAGTTAACACAGAGCGGGTGGCTCCTGTATCCACAAGGAAAGAAACTTCTTTGCCCCCCACATTCAGACAGACCATAGGTTCGGGGAGGCTAATTGAACCTACACTGCCCCGTCAATCCCACTCCTCAGCTTCTGCCAATCCAATCAAAGGGGTGTCGGGGGAAAATCCCTTGGCTTCTCTTTTTCGCAGGCTGTTAATGGGTTTCCTGATTGTTCCACGTCCCCTGAAGGTGTTGGGTCGGCTAAGAGAGAAATTTCTTGGCAAAGGGGTAGGATTTCTAGTTACTCTTGGCTGTTCAATCTCCCTTCTCTCAATTCCTTCTCTTCTGGGACAATCTCTTTTCCAGTGCCCATACCTGTGACAAATGGCACACTGATTTTGACCTAAGGAGGGGACTATAGTTCTCTCCCTACTTCCTCTATGTCCCCCCGGCACAGTCATTAAAGCGGTGGCTAGCAATTCTGCTTTTTTCTTCATCTGCTTATCTTTTTTCCTCTCCTCCAACAAATCCCTGTTGACAAATGTCTTCCTGGCAACTTCCATGAGTTCACTAAGAGGTTTTCCCAACGCTCCTTCCAACTTTTGAAGCTTATGCCTTATGTCTGGAGCTGATTGTGAAATAAAAGCCATTGCTAGCATGCGAGCATTTTCAGGAAGGGTGGGGTCGATAGGAGTATACATCTGATATGCTTCAACCAACCTAGAATAAAATGCCTCAGGACTTTCAGTAGCTTCCTGGGTTATTAAACTTGGCTTTGACATGTTTGTTGCAGGCTTTCCTGCTATGCGCACAGCTTTTATGATTAACTGTTGATAATTGAGCAACAAGTTTAATTGATGCGAATCATAAGGACTCCAATTAGGATCTTTTGAAGGGAAACGCTGTTCAATAAAGTCTGCTAAGGTTGTACGTGCAGGGACATCTGGTTTCAAAATATTAGACACTGCATTCCTGATTTTCTCCCTTTCTTCAGCATTGAAAAGTGTTGCCATAAGTTGTTGTAAATCTAGCCAAGTTGGGTGATGAGTATCCACAATAGTTTTTACCAATTCTGCCACTTCATTTGGTTTAGCACTATAAGGCCCATAGTGCATTTTCCAATTAAGCAAATCAGAGGTGGTAAAAGGAACATGCTGAAACAACGACCCTGTTGAAACTTGGGAGGGATCATCTGGGTTTACTAAGAATTGGTCAACTCGTCTGAGGGGTGCTGTAAAAACAGTCTCTGTCTTTGCTCTGGTTCTGGCTGATACTGGTTCCACTTCTCCACCCACAGCTCCCAACAATTGGTCCATCTCTTCCTCCTTCTTTTCCCAAAACTCTGGTCCCATGGTGTCGGGTGAGCTTATAGGAGCTTTTTCTTCTTTCTCTTTATATCTGATTTGTTCCATACTAGTAATTACAGCATCCAATCCCTGTTCAATTCCCTCAAGAGGTACCTGGCTTGTAGACCCCCTTGTGCTGGGTGTAGTTCTTCTGGAATAAGTCAGGGACATGGATTGCGGTGTGACTGGCAAACTGACCCCTCTAGGTGACACATATGGAGGTGGTTGTGGCAATTCTTCTGGTGCACTAGCCAGGACTGGTGGTCTCTGCTTAGGACTTTTGGGGTCTGTAACTCTGACAGCCATAAGAATACATTGTTGTTTACATTTCTTTAACCAAGCTGGGGGTTGATTAACCAATTTCTTCCAAACATCTATATATGGAGCCTGAGTTGAGCTCCCTAACTTAGGATCAAACACCAACCTATGGACTTTCAAAACTAAGTGAGGATCAAAGGTACCTATTTCAGGCCACCCAAGGCCATATTTGGGCCATTCTAATTCACAAAACCTCCTAAGCTCATGTTTACTCCACACAATTCCATAATCTTGACTCATAAATCCTTCTTTAAAATGCTTTAACATAGAATCCAGAGGAGTCTGACTACTACTACCTCCACCCATAATTTTCCAAATACTGAATAACACAATCTTAACACTTTAACTTTTTAAACACATACATATATTCTGGACAGTCCAATTCCCAAAACCTTTATACCTAGCAAGGTGGATCAGACCTCACTCTTCGGTTTTAAAAAGAAAAAAACCGAGCCTCAAATAGAAAGCCCACAATTACTTGCCTGTTTTCTGTGGCTTTCCTCCTCCGGTGCTGGCCAGTCTTGTTCTCCTTTCTCCTCTGGTTTTCCAAGGCTCTTGAGACTGCTAACCGCCGAGGCTGGGTTCTCCTCGCTGCCGGGAAATTCCCTCGGAACAAAAAGGTCCGTTTGGCGCCAGAGAGGTTCCTGACCCGATGAGCCCCCAGCCCCCCGGGTTAGGTGTCCCAGAGGGTCCCCAAAGACCCTATCGTCTCCTGGCTGGCTCGCCAAGAAATGTAATGGCAAAAACAGGGTCTGCCTTTCTACTTACGTAAGAATAGGAGACAATTGCCTTTTTTCCAGAAAAGAAAGGTTTATTGGATGCATCCAAGAGACCAGTAGATTTGCACCTAACTGATCTGAGTTAGGTATATTTTGACAGAGGTTTTATACCTTTGAAATGGTTATTACAAATCATACAGACGTCATATAGGCGTGCACTAATACAGGTCATCTTCTCACCTAAATCAGCACAAAGTTATTTTGGGTAAAATTACAAATATTTAAGGAAAATTACAATACATGATTCCCAAACCACAATAGGGAAGTAAAGTGAAGCTAAAAGAGAAGTGAATCTTGGCTACTCATGCAGAAAAAGGAAAATGTCAGAATGCCACCTAGATATATTGCTAAAAATATGGTTAACCTATAGCTTGTTTACAAAATGAACTTTGCCTTGGCATGAGCTGTGCCTATGACTAAAATATTGTGGTTAAGTCTTCCCTACTTGCGAAAAGCCTAGCTTCCTGCGTTTCAAGCAAAATAGTATGTTCCTCATTTTTCTCGTTAGGTGAAAGAGCATACACAGAGTTTTGATTTTGCAGTTTTAGAATTAGAATAAGACAGGTAGCCTGATTAAGTATCTAGGGGTTCAATGGTGGACCCCATGCTGTTTCACCACTACTGGTATGAAGGCCAACATGAGCTAAAGAACTGGCAACTGTGCTTTCACATTTTTGTGTTTACAGCAGTTGCCTATCCCAGGTCCTTAGAAAGGATTTGATAAATGGACAAAAATGCCAAATCCAGTCAAGCATATGGCAGAGTATGCAACCAACCATCGTAATATACTGTGACAATCTATTTTTTATTCCAAAGATAGCTGTTAATATAACAAAACAAATTATGATCAGAATTTACACTGTAGTGGGGAGAACAGAGAATATGAATACTCATCTAACTAGAGTTCTACTTTGACAGGATACAATAAATTTGAGATTCAAAAACTCAAAGTAAATAGTTAAAAATAGTTATGAAATGGATGGGGGTAAAATTTATTTAGAACATCCTTTGATGATTGTAGCCACAATGTTTTAGTCTTCCTACTTGATGTTCACTAACTTTCCAGACTATCAAGGACTTTATTAATCCTTCAGATTTAAGGCCTTACACAACCAAAATTTCTCCAGATTTGTCTTAAATCATCTAGGTTTTTTATAAACATTGATGTCATGCTTCTACTAATGAATCATATAGTGTGTCTTGTAGTAATGAGTCATATACTGTGCCAAAGTGATATATTTAAATTTTAATGGTCTTACAATAAATCTATAAATATGGTATTTTTAAATGGAAATGTTGAATAGATTGTTGGCTTTACAAATTAATAGCATTAGAGATATGTCTTGAAAGAGAACAAATTATTTTAAAATTAGTTAGTAGAGAATATCCATTATGATTTTCCATTTAACATTTAACTATCTGTGCATTCATCTATAATCTAAATGACTGCAAGAAAAGAGAAAGAATCAAAACATTAACGGAACATTTCAATATATCTGCCATTTCTCCTAAATACCTGAATATCTATTTTCTGATTCAGTTGACAAATTAATTGATGATATAAGTAGCATACATGTGTACAGTAAGCTATATATGTATATATGTGTGTGTGTTGGTCTGTGTTATAGCAATAACATGATAAATCTTGGCATTTAACATGTCATTTTACCTTTGAATATCTAAAATTGTGAGACCTAGCAACTTTATTATTGTGATTGACCAATTGTAAGTTAATTAGTGATTTTCAATACATTGAAAGAAGTATGGATTGCATGTGGCCTTATCAGGCTTTTACAGCATCTATATAGATGCTTAGCTGTTTGTGTTAGCATAATGTAATTCAGTTCACTGCATAATAAAGATAGAATGACGAAGAAAATGCAAGCATTCTGGTCATTAGCTAAATATATCTTTGCTTTCTCCAAGGACATTAAATCCATCGTGTGTTGTCTACTTGACCTTGATTTCATTATAAAATCATGTAGTGTATATTGTCTTTCAATTATGTTTATTAAAAAAAAAGATGCATTCTAAATATGTAAAGCAACTGAAGCTGGAATGTAATGTCAGAATACTGAACTGTTCTTTGCTATGATGATCTTGAATGATAGATGGCAGAATTGGAATATTTTGCTCACACAGTTATTGAAAGTGTATTAATGTCAGAGAGACCCAATTTATTTTTTAATACTGAAAAGGAACACATTGAAATATAGAAATTGTTTGTATGGGAAAGGTGGGGATGCTTTGGAACTAGAGTTTCCCAGGGCAAGGAAGCTAATTATGTCAATAAGCAACTGCCTTCAAGGACTAAGCTTCAGAAATACTAAGTAAAGAGAAAAAAATAAGGAAAAGTGTCTTATCTAAATTGCAATGAAAGAACAATGCCTCCATATTGGCAGAGTAAAAGCAAGTGCTTTGAGTTGTTTTATTTTTTTATATTTTTATTAACAAACTTGTAAGATACACACACATAAAACTTAGATGTACACCACATTTACACAATACAATACGAACAGAAGCCTCCTGTTCTTTCTAATAGCAATTATCAATCAATACCACTCACCTTATATTATTTCCCCTTCTATTGTATTTCATTTGGATTTCACCATTATTAACCCTCTTATTTTACTCATAACTATTATTTTTTGAGTTTTGTTATATTCCTTCATTGATTCTTGTTTCTTTCCTCCATCCACCTATACCATTTATTCCATATCTGGTATAATTCTGATTCTTCTTTTCCCTGGATTTCTTTAGTTAGATTGTCCATTTCAGCACAATCCATAACCTTTCTTATTATTTCATCTTCGCTTGGAATTAATTTGTTTTTCCATTTCTGGGCAAAGGCAATCCTTGCTGCCGTAATTATATGTAGTATTAAATACTGGATTTCTTTTTTGTATTTCACAGATATTATTCCTAATAAAAAAACTTCAAGTTTCCATTCTATTTTAACCCCTGTTATTGCCTCCAGCCAATTTTTAATCCTTTTCCAAAAAATTTTAGTCTTCTCACAGGTCCACCATAAAGGGTAATATGTTCCGTGTATTGATTCGCATTTCCAACATTTTGGGGAGGTATTTGTTAAGATTTTAGCTAACCTTGTTGGCAGGTGCCATCTGTAAAACATTTTGTACTGGTTTTCCTTGTATGCAACTGATAGTGTCATTTTTAAGTTTGTTCCCCCAAATGTTTCCCATTTGTCTAATTCAATATCATAACCAAAGTTCTGTGCCCATTTTATCATTTGTTCTTTCACAATTTCCTCTTCCATTTTATACTTCAGGAGGAATTTATATATTCTCCCTATCATTTTTCTATCTGAGCTTTGAATAATTTTATCCAATTTGTGTGGTTCTGTTTCGATGTCATATAATTTAGTATCTTTATTGTATTTAGTTTTGATTTGGAGATAAGTTAGCCAGCCAACTTTCATGTTCTGATCTGCCAATTCTTCAATTGTGTTTAAATTTCCCTGACTATCAATTAAGTCTCTGTATCTTAGCATTTTGTTCAAATCTATAAAAGTTGGGTGAGTCATCCATTCTGTCGGTGATAGCCAATTCGGGATTTTTGCATAGTGGATTTTTTTTATTTTGAGCCATTTTTGCAATAAAGCTCTTCTGATTAAATGATTTTGAAAGTACTTGTGCATTTTATTTTTATCATCCCATAGGAATGTATGCCAGCCTGCTTGCAAATCATGGCCTTCTAAGGTCAAAATTATAGCAGTAGACTTATATACCGCTTCATAGGCCTTTCAGGCCTCTCTAAGCGGTTTACAGAGAGTCAGCATATTGCCCCCAACAATCTGGGTCCTCATTTTACCCACCTCGGAAGGATGGAAGGCTGAGTCAACCCTGAGCCGGTGAGATTTGAACCGCTGACCTGCTGATCTAGCAGTAGCCTGCAGTGCTGCATTTAACCACTGCGCCACCTATTTTATTCTTTATTCTTTAGCTCTATCCAATCCTTCACCAATGTTATTGTTATGGCTGATGCGTATAAATCCCAATTTGGTAATGCTAAACCTCCCCTCTCCTTGCTGTCTTGCATTGACTTTAGTTTAATCCTCACTTTTCGCCCCTGCCAAATGAACCTAGTGGTTATTTTGTTTAATTCTTGAAAAAAAAATTTACCCAGATTAATAGGTGCAGCTTGCAACAGGAATAAGATTCTTGGTAAAATATCTCTGTAATCGGTTATTTGACATTACTTTGTTCTGAATTTATGGTAAGAAGGTAATATAAGCTCTTGGAATCCTGAAGAATTAGAATGCCATGTAAATCCCAATGAAAAAATAAAAAGAAAGACTAAATACTGAATGCCCCAAATCTGGGCCAAGATATATAGACAATTTCAGCACACAATGTTTTATTCCATAGGTATTCCTATGAAAAGCCGAAATAAAATATGCCATTGACGTGACTGTGCATTGCAAAGCTCCCACGCTAGATACCATTCTGCAGATCTTCAAAAGACTGCGACCCTTTAACTAAATATTGAAGGAGCACTCTCTTGAAAGGAACATACTCCATCCCATTACTACCAGCAAAGTAGTCACATTACTTGCCTTGATAACAACATGTGCCCTTTCAGCCAGCTATCAGAAGTTAACAGAAGACACTTTTGCGAATCTGCAACACGTGCTCCAAAACAGAACTGCTGCACAAATTGTATTTATTTTATGTGCAATGTTTTTATTTCAGAAAGTTACAGAAGGATATTTTGAACATTTCCGTGATTTACAACATGGCCAAAGTTAACAGCATCTTCAATAGTTTCAGTGTAATGGAATGTGAGAATGACCTTGGGAGACAGAAGGGGGAGTCACATATTGGACAACCAGTATATAAAGGTGTCAGATCACAAAAGACCCTTCCTGGTTTTCCAGAGAGTAAAAGGAAAGGAGAAGAGAAATACTTTCAGTCTTGCAAGATTCTTTTCAAGAAATCTTACAATAAAATAGAGCTATCACTTACAAGGCTGACACCCTAGATGCAATTAAATTATTCTTCTCCCCACCCCCTTCCTTAATGCAATTATGTGTTCACATCAAATTCTGTCTGCAGAGAAATATGATCCAGATAAATGCCTTTTCTCTATGCATCTATTGTTGAGCTGATCCCTCCATGCATAGCTGCTCCTCTTTTTTCTTACCCTCTGTGAACAATTAACACTAAAGGAAAAATAGGCATAGAGACAAAAACAGAGGGAAGTTTGCATTTCTCTCAGTATTTGATCCTAATCAACATTTTCTAGGAGAGTTTTAGTATTTACAGCATTCCATGCCTGGTTTATAGTGCATGGCTTATTTGACCTGATGCATATAACAGGATGCTCAGCTAGAATCTGAAAGTACATTTAAAGTACAAAGGTTAAAAGTGCATTATTTTAACCTCTGACATGTAGGCAGCATATAGGCATCCACGTTATGTCTACCTGTAACTGATACTTTACAATGAACATGTTAAATAACACGTGAACTGCTAAGGCCCTAATTTTTATAACTATCTATTGTAAACTGGCAGAAGTAACAGTATATATACATAAAAGATGTTTAACTGTATTTAAGCAAGAACGGTTTTGCTTATCTTACATATTTTTTCTTTCCTTATCCTCAGTATTAAATAAGTAGCTCAAGACTGAAAACTTTATTGTACAACAAATACTTTGATGTAATCTGCAACACTTTCTTTTTTTCTACCATGATACTTAGTTTCATAGGACAAAAGTCAAACTGTTTGCAATGTTGATATCCCAAATTGTAATTAATAACTAATGAAGAGTCAGTTGAGTGTGGGGTTAGCACCAAACTAGAAACTGGGATACTGTGAATTCTAGTCCCCTGTTAGCCACAGAACCAGTGTGTGACCATCAGCCAGCCACTCTCTCTCAGACCTCAGAAGTAGGCAATGGCAAACAATGCTCATGAAATCTTGCAAAGAAAACTGCAGGGAAGCAGTCATCAAGAATTAATACTGAGGCAACCAATAATAATACTGAAATTAAATATTTCTTTTTTACTTCTAATACTCTTAAATTATATAAAACATAAAAATATCAATAATTTTAACCAATACTCTGCAAATATCATTGTATCAAAACAATATAATGAATTAAAATCTACAACATAAAATGGAATCCAAACTTTTCATATCCCATTCATATAGTTTGGCATTGCAGCCTAGGCTGAACTCATGTTCAGAAGTAACATGAAGTGCTCATGACTCATAAAGAAAAAATAATAATTTACTAAGAAATAGAAAGATAGTAATTTAATATCCATTAAGATTTTTTTTTAAAAAAATAATAATAATGCAGTGAGCATAGTCAGAATAAAACTATGCCAAAATCTGTTTTAGTTATGTAAGCTGTGATGTGGCTTCCAGGCTTACATGCACTTTATTTCATTCATAGGCTTCTGCATTGACATGAAGAACAAATTGCTATTATCTAACTAGCAATGTATCTAAAAAAAGAAACAGTGGAATCTTTAAATCGGTTTTATCCAGAAGCAAATTGTGCTCTCTGGTCCCAGTTTCTTGAACACTGGCTGGTATAAGTCTACAGTACTCTAAGTTGAGACGGCATGTGGAGCAAAACATTGACATTTTTATTTCTCATCAACTCACATGAAAAGAATGTGAAATTGCTGGAGTCTGAGGTTCTAATTGCATACTAACTGTATACGATTGCATGGTCATGCTTATTAGGAAGTACAGGAGTTGAAATCCAACAGTGATTTGTATCTTCATGCCAAACAAGTTTATATCTAAAATTCTATGTGCTGGACAGTCCATCCTTAACAATCCATCCTTAACCCTGGGGGTTAAAATTTATGCCCCTCAGAGAGGGCTCGCAATTTGGAAGTCCTCCTGGATTCGCAGCTGAAATTGGAAATCATCTGTCAGCTGTAACCAGGGGGACCTTTGCCCAAGTTCGTCTGGTGCACCAATTGCGGCCCTATTTGGATCGGGATGCGCGTCTAACGGTCACTCATGCCCTTGTCACCTCGAGGCTGGATTATTGTAACATGCTCTACATGGGGCTACCCTTGAAAAGCGTTCGGAGACTGCAGTTAGTTCAGAATGCAGCCGCAGGCAATATTGGGTGTGCCGAGGTACACCCACGTTACACTTATCCTCTCTGAGCTGCACTGGCTACCAATTGGTCTCTGGACTCAATTCAAGGTGTTGGTTATTACCTTTAAAGCCCTTAGGGCCAGGATACCTTCAAAACCACCTGCTGACACATACCTCCCAGCGGCCAGTAAGATCCCACAGATTGGGCCTCCTTCAGATGCCATCAGCCAAACAATGTCGGTTGGCAGGCCCTTGGAGGAGACCCTTCTCTGTGGCTGCTCCGACCCTTTGGAACCAGCTCCCCCCGGAAATCCGGACCATTCCCACTCTCATGGCCTTCAGGAAAGCAGTAAAAACTTGGCTGTTCCGGGATGCCTGTGGCTTTTGACCTCACTGTTGAGGTCCGGCCCTGACCAGAATGAATTTATGAGGGGTGTCTGTTTGTTTTAAATTGTTTGTCGTTATGTGTTTTTTTATATATTTCTTGTAAGCCGCCCGGAGTTCTCTGGGATTGGGCGGCATATAAAAACTCCAAATAAATAAATAAATAAATAAATAAATAAATAAATAAATAAATAAATAAATAAATAAATAAATAAATAATAAATAAATAAACAAACAAACAAACAAACAAACAAACAAACAAACAAACAAACAATATTACAAGCATACATAGCAAAAACTGATTTTCATGTTGTTATTCACAGGCTTTTTCAGGAAACACCAATGCTGACAGTGTGGTATATTACAAGCTTGAACATTCCATCAAAGCAAGGTTTCTACGATTTGTCCCTTTAGATTGGAACCAGAATGGCAGGATTGGGATGCGGATCGAAGTCTATGGATGTGCTTATCGTAAGTTATGTCTTTTCTTTTAATGAGAAGAATGACACAAATCTGCAATATAATTCAAAACTGCAAGTGAAATGCCGCTTAATTAGGCTTTGCTTTTCAGCTGTAATAAAGGCTTTTAGAGGGATACAGTGACTCAGTGGCCAAGATGCTGAGCTTGTTGATCAGAAGGGTCGGCAGTTCAGCGGTTTGAATCTCTAGAGCCACGTAATGGAGTGAGCTCCCATTACTTGTCCCAGTTTCTGCCTACCTATCAGTTCGAAAATATGTAAAAATGCAAGTAGAAAAATACGAACCACCTTTGGTGGGAAGGTAACAGCATTCTGTGCACTCTCGGCATTTCCAGCCACATGA
This sequence comes from Thamnophis sirtalis, assembly GCF_051295495.1. Taxonomy (NCBI): domain Eukaryota; kingdom Metazoa; phylum Chordata; class Lepidosauria; order Squamata; family Natricidae; genus Thamnophis; species Thamnophis sirtalis. The sequence goes on from NW_028261385.1 coordinate 62,085,921, forward strand.
CCACAGACAGCCTGGCTCTTTGGCTTTGAAACGGAGATGAGCAATGCCCCCTAGAGTTGGGAATGACTAGCACATATGTTTTTACCTTTACCTTTTTAAAGGCTTTTGGGGGGAGGGATATAAAAATTGCCTATTAACACCTTATTGTTCTTTTTTATCTTGATTTTTTTGCATACTAAGATCAATATCATGCAACACTGGAATTTATAATTCTGAATTCCATTTGTAGAAAGGTTTGTTTTTCCTTTGTGGGGACTGCTTTAAGCAAACTAGGATGGCAAATACTATTTTTTTTTCATGAGTCATTGAACGTTATGTGTCTGAATGTTTCAATTTATTTATCTGTCCACTTTTTGGAGATTGGAAAAGGGAAAAAAAAATCAATAAACCCCATGTTCAGAAATAGAGATGCACCACTTAAAGTGCATCATTAAGGTTCAATGTTAAAGGATAGTAAAAATAAAACCAGAAAGAGCATGGGGATTATGTGCAAATATTACATCTGATGGATTTGTTAACTGATCGTTGTAGTTGATAGATGACAACATATTGAAAATAGAATGAACATTTAGCACATTGTTCACTTTGTTCCCTGGTTTTAATGGACTTATCTTTCCCAGTGGAAAGGCAGTGATTAAAAATAAAACTAAAGGGAAAGAAAGTCTCAGATAGTTGCAGTATGTTTCAGTGAACTTTATTTACAGAGGTCATATAGAGTTGCAAGCAGATTTATTAATTTTACAGGACAAGATAGAAAACTGCGGGGGGGGAGCTATTGGTGGAACTCAAAAGAAGTCAAAGGTATTAACAGGATCTTTTAAAATACTGCAGATACCCCTTCAGCAGAGATAATGGATTCTTTAATGGGCTCACAAAGATGAATTTTAAAAAGCTTATGCCCAAAACAAAGCCTAATATAGCAAGTGTTATGTCAAGTGAAATAATATGAAATAGGAGCTTTCCATTGATTTGGAAGAGGACAGTCAATTGAAAAATGACCTACGGGAAGTCTGATAAATCTTCATTTACTTCACAAATGTAGCTTTCAAGAACTATTGCCTCTTTTGTCTTCTTTACTTAGGCTGTGTGAATGTTGTTTGTGACTTATTAAATCACCCTTACTTACAGATTATGATAAATACAAGGTTATGTTAGTGTCTAATATCCTATTGAAAGTGCACATCTATGAAAATGGCAAATTCATATGCACCGCCAAAACAGAAGGGACAAAATCGCAAAGCATGTTTTCTGTCATCGCAACACAAGCTTCTCCCTTTATATATTCATACCATTAGCAAGATTTTAAAAGGCCAGAGTTTTCCCTGTGATGTTGCAACTCAGGTTTATTTTGGCATCATCACTGTTAGCTACAGATGCCTCTGCTGACATATAATGAGAGAAAAGTGTATTATCAATGGCCAAATGTGTATAACTTTGGAGAAATAAAGCCTATTATATATGAAAATTGTGCCTGTTTCCCCACATATAGAAAATGGAATTTTTTTTTTATTTCTCTCTTATATTTCAGAATTTGTCAAATGGTCTTGTAATATTTTGTAACTTAAAACAATACAAATCCTCTGTTTACAACCTCTGAAATCTCTATTGTTTCCCCATGTTTCCCCATGACAACATTTCTTGTATTTTCGGTATCATGTGAAGAATATATTATCATGCCATATATTTTATAAGAATATAAAGGCTGTTTTATAAGAAAACTGTTTGTTTGTTTTTTACTTCCAGGATCTGATGTAGCAGATTTTGATGGAAGGAGTTTCCTGCTTTACAGATTTAAACCCAAATCCACAACGGCCCTAAAAGATGTAATTTCTCTGAAGTTTAAAACCAGCCAAAGAGATGGGATTCTGCTACACAGAGAAGGACAGAATGGAGATCACATCACATTAGTTTTAGCTAATGGGAAGCTTTCATTATTCATCAATATAGGTACCAAATACACAGTCATATTGTCCCTCTTTTAATAACATATCAAAAGAAATCTAAACTCTTATATCTTTGGCATCAATGTTGTTTATTATAGCAGACTTAACCATTTGTTTTTCTCCTCTTGAAGGTGATGCTAAAATGTATTCTGCTGATGCCCAGATTAATATCACTCTGGGTAGCCTTTTGGATGATCAGCATTGGCATTCAGTCCTCATTGAACATTTCAATAATCAAGTGAACTTTACAGTTGATAAACATACTCACCATTTTCATGCAAAGGGAGAATTCAATTATTTGGACCTTGATTATGAGGTGTGAAAATTATCTTTCATTTATTAGAGTTATTATCGTTGTGATGTAAATGAGATTATGCGATTCAAGGATACTGTGAGATGCATAGTTGAGACTTCTCTGCTTCTCTGCCTTCTGTAGAATTAACCAAATTTGATTTTGTTATGAAACATGGTTCGCAAATTATTGCTATGCAAGATTTAAAGCACGGACAGTGAGAAAGTACAATATTAGCACGGAATTCGGCTTTATACTGATGTTCAGTTGGGGATGCTAATTTCTTCCCTGCTGAGTAAATTTGAAGGCGTTTACTTTCCTTTTTGGAATTGGTGGCAACACAACTTCACCAGTCATTTCTTATATCTCTTCATTATTTGCTAGTAAATGTGCAGTGTTAATCATTCAAGCAGGCATTGGAAGCGTGAGAAAAGCTAAGGAAGGAATGGTTTGCTTTGTTTAAAAAAGTTATTTTAGGATGCATTGAAGTTACAGTGACCAGGGAAGTAATCTGAATCTAGATCTCTATTTATTAAAATCCTCATCCTAATATCAAAACCCTTATTGCAAGAAATCAAGTTCAAATCTCTAGTAAAAAAAAAATTTGGCTGTTTCCTGCTGCAATAGTCTAAAAGAGAAGAAGACACTTATCAGAGAGTAAAAAAGAAAGTACCACTTACTACTTGCTTCAATCGAGCCTACTATACAGCCACAAACATATTACTCCAGTGTTCTACCAAAAAAGTTGCCCAATCCTTCTGTAGACCAGTGGAAGAAGGTAATTTTATCACTTTGTCATTGCACTAATCCCTTATCTTATCATCTTTCATCTCTGTGTAATGGTTTATAGAATCATATGGGAAATTGAACAAATATATTTGAGCATGAGGTAGAAATAAGTATGCAGAGTTCATGTGAATTATTTAAAAAACTGAGCAGCTTTCTATGTAGAATAAAACTACTCATTGCACAGTAATGTTAAAGACTATAATATATGTGTGTACAGTACAACGCAGGATTTGAAACATATAAATCTTCAAATATTGCTGAAATATAACTCCCAACAGCCATTATGTATCATGGCCAACAGTACTACAGGAACTGTATGGCAACATCTGGAAGACCACAAGTTCTTCATCATTGGTTCAGAGCATGAATTATAACATGAAGAACAGGATGCCATGAATATTTTTAGTAAAAATAAATGGAAATAATAATACACATATTTGTGAAACACACATGCATAGTTTCATAGGACTGAAACATCACAGTACAATTTCAGGTAGGCAGTTATAATGACCACAAGAAAACAGACTCTTTCCACAGTACAAAACATTGATAAAAATTAGATCATCACTATATACATGTAGATGTATAGTATATTTGCACGTATGCTGAGGGTATCTATATGTTTAGTGTGTGTGTGTGTGTGTGTGTGTGTGTGTGTGTGTGTGTTCTGAATTGATATTTATAGGTAAACATTGTTCAGTTAGAAATGAGAAATACATTTTATTCTCTTAAAATTACTATTGAATAAATCATCTCCTTTTCAAGAATGAGAACATGCTTGTTTAGAGTATTTGACATTGTGTTATTACCTATGGAACTATATTTAAGGTCTGCATTTTAACCTGCAATTTATGTTAATGCATTTGCCAATTAAAAAGAGCTTTCAAATAAATAAAAAATAAATTGATGCTAAATAGACTAAAATGGAAAGTGGTGTTTTTATTCTACTGTTAGTGTTTTTGTCGTCATAGTTGCAATCAAATTGTCAGAAAATTATTTAATACTGTTATTGATTTTTATTCTCTTTCTAAGCTCAGCTTTGGAGGGATTGCAATGCCTGGAAAATCAGGGATATTACCATGGAAAAACTTTCATGGATGTTTTGAAAATATTTATTACAATGGTGTGAATATTATTGATTTGGCCAAGAGATATAAACCTCAGATCAACCTAATGGTAAGAGATATTTATATGTGTATGCTCTCCCTCCCTCCCTCCCTCTCTTTCTCTACACACACACACACACACACACACACACACACACACACACACACTTTTCCCTTTTGGCCTCAGTTCATAGTAATATTCAAATTGCAATCTAAGGTTGGTACGTATTTAATTCTAAAAAGTTAACTTAAGTACACTATTGGAAATAGTTTTTTCATCCCTCCTTCCTTCCATTTAACTGTGCCCATGAAAAACCTTTCTGGTTCACATAATATAATAAGAGAATAAGGTACCATGGGGGAATGAAAAAGAATATCGTTAGTGTGATTAAATTAAGAGTGTCTGATACAAGCCTAATGTCTCCTTCTACCAACTACCTCTATTCATCTCATATTGTTCAGAAGGCCCTTTGGTTTTTGGTTTATTTTTTCTGTGGTTATAAAGGCTTGTGCGGCAAAGGAAATAATACAGCACTGATGTTGTTACTTAGTTTGATAATAAAATGTCTGGGGGGAAAAAAGCACCAAAAGTCCCATAATTTCAACACTGAGCTACAAATATTCTCTTCTATCAGAAACAATCAATCACCAATTTTTAAAAGTGAAGCCAGGATGTATACTGTAACATTTTGGCTTTATTAACTTCAGTTCATTGTAACTGGCTTAAATTGAAAATACCACTTAATATATCTGTAAAAAACTGCAGTTTCAATTGTTAATTGTGTTAATACAGGACTAGATTAAGACCAAGAGCCTAAGCATTGCCACAAAATGTCTATAGGGGATAGGTAATAGTGTCAAAATACTTGTTTACATGTTAGTTACATATTTTCATCATGTATGTAAAACTGTGTGTTCATGTGCATACTCAATAAACTACAAAAAAGAATAACAAATAAAGAAGGAATGTAAAGAAATGCCATTGGAAAATCTAGTTATCTATATTTAAAGTTTAAACTGAAAAATAAAGAATTATTTGAAATTTTTTGAATTTCTAGGAATGGGAGATAAACAGAATATATCCAGTTCCATTTTAACATGACTATGCAATTACATTTTCCTGAACTTTTCCTGAAACTGTGATGCAATTTTCAGCATACAATATACACAAATGTGCATATTAGATTAAAGGGAGTACATAGTTTATCAAGCTTGTACTCTTCACATATCTAATATACTCATGGAGGGGTCTCCAAATTATTTAAACTAATGATATATTGACTAGCAACCTTGGCAAGATGCTTCTAGTTCTGTATTTTTATCAGTACAGACTGATAGCTCTTAAAGGGATGACATTATCTATTCAAAATATTACTTTTCATTACTATCTTTTCCTGAAACAGCTGAACAATATACAACTGCTACCTGTAATTTCTGACCATGGTAATAGACAAACTAATCTTGCCTAATCCTCTCCATTTCTGCATTGGCCTAATGTTTATCTTGTTTCCTTTGTTTCCAGGGCAATATATCTTTCTCCTGTTCTGAGCCGCCAATTATTCCTGTCACCTTTTTAAACCCCAACAGCTATTTAGCATTGCCTGGAACAGCAGGACTAGATGAAATTTCAGTCAGTTTTCATTTCCGCACCTGGAACAATGAGGGACTGTTGCTATCAAATAAACTATATCAGACTTCAGGTGGCCTCCTTATGTATCTAAGTGATGGGAAAGTTAAGCTGAGCTTCTACAAACCCGGAAAGGCACAGAGTGACATCACTGCAGGTGAAGCAAAATGCAGAAGAAAGCAATTTCTAAAATAAATTCCTGGACTAAGCATCAGAATTCTGATGAGAGCATTGTGTGTGTTTATCTTTTAAGTGAGAAAAACATGCTTTATTTATACCAGTTTTCTGCAATGTAAATGGGATTCAAATTCCAGAATTCCCCAGTTGGCATGGCAGTAGATGAGAATCCTGGCACTCTGACCTTAAACATCTGAAGTTGGAAAGTTTGAAGAACACCAAAGTTGCTTAACATGGGAAATGTTTGTGACAGGGCCTCCTACAAAGCTCAACTTCATATGTTGTTCAGCTGAAATAATTTGAATAAAAGAATATCTGATATACTAAGTACATGGACAGTTTATAGCCCAATACAGAATATTTATTACAAATTGCCTGTCTGGTTCTCTAGAAGGTAGAGTTCTGGAACTTATGAAAAACCTGTATAAAGTAAAGACTATATAATATCCCTTTTTTATCACAAATCTAAACCTCTATGCCTAAATATATGAATTACAGAATCTGTATGATAGCAGAGTCTGATAGCAGGAAACCAAATTGTTGAATCTAATAATTTGGGCATAATTCTAAGTAATTCTTTGAGTTGTTTTAAGATTATATTTGGGGTTGGGTTACGCTGTGCTTTCCAGATAAAATGGTACAAGTTGCATCATTGTTAACTTTCATGGCCATTGAAGGTCATTCCAATAAAAAAAAATCAGATTAACACACACTTGGCACTGGATAGAAATATTCCTTGAACTTGCTTAATGAATATCCATTTGTGAGGTCATTAGACTATAACTCAGGAACAGCCACATTCATCTAGTCCAGAAAAGAGTAAGGTTCTACATTTAGGCAAGAAAAACAAAATGCACACGTAAAGTATAGGTTGTACCTTGCTCAATAGTAGTAACTCTAAGAGGGATCTTGGAGTCCTAGTGGACAACCATTTAAATATGAGCCAGCAGTGTGCAGCAGTTGCCAAAAAAGCCAACACATTTGTAGGCTGCATAAACAGAGGGATAGAATCAAGATCACGTGAAGTGTTAATACCACTTTATAATGCCTTGGTAAGGCCACACTTGGAATACTGCATTCAGTTCTGGTCACTACGATGTAGAAAAGATGTGGAGACTCTAGAAAGTGTGCAGAGAAGAGCAATAAAGATCATAAGGGGACTGGAGACTAAAACATGCAAAGAACGGTTGCAGGAACTGATTATGTCTAGTTCAATAGAAAGAAGGACTAGGGGAGACATGATAGCAGTGTTCCAGTATCTCAGGGGTTGCCACAAAGAAGAGGGAGTGAAACTATTTTCCAAGGCACCTGAGGGTAGAACAAGAAATTTCCTGACAGTTAGAACAATTACTCAGTGGAACAGCTTGCCTCCAGAAGTTGTGAATGCCCCCAAACTGAAAGTCTTTAAGAAGATGTTGGATAGCCATTTGTCTGAAGTATAGGGTTTCCTGCCTAGGCAGGGGGTTGGACTAGAAGACCTCCAAGGTCCCTTCCAGCTCTGCTATTGTATTGTATTATAGCATTCTGGTTCCACAATGGCCAATTATTTATGGGAAAGTTACCAGTAGGACTTAAGTTCAATGATGTTTTCTCACTGCCTTTAATCATTTAGGTGACTTTGCAATGTTTTCTTCCCAATAGCGGACAACCAGAAGTACTGGGAAAAATTTTAAAAAAAAATACCCTATGTCATATATAAAAGCCCAATCTTGTATATGAAATGTCACCAAGGTTACTCACCGGAGAGCAACCACATCTGGCTTTTAAAAATCTGGATGACCAATACATTGCAACAGATACATTAAAAAGATAACCCTCAAAGTATTTTAGTATTTGCTTGGATTTACTGGGTCATTTCCAGTAGCTCTGTTATTCCGAAGGCATATCTTTAGAGATGTTTGAACCCGAAAGCAAATGGCCTAAGCATTATTCTAATACTGCTTTTAAATTGAATGTTGTGGTCTTTATCACATATATGGTTGATAGAAGCATTGATAAAACAGGAGATTTACAGGTTTTCCTCTTGCAGCATTTATTTGCAGCTTTCCCTTTGAGTGAGTGGTAAGGTAACTGAAATATAACAGCTGGGATAATTGAATGATTGCCAGCAGCAATTCAGTATCATGGTGGTGATTTATACAAAGCATCCATCCTGGAATTGAAGTTCTGACATTGGGTTTAGTCGCAGCACAACCAATTACAATGTATGCTAACACTCCCCAACTCAGATTAAATAATTCAGAAAGTGTGTCCATTTGTGGCTTTCCTAGGCTCTCCATCAGAGAAAGTTAATTCTACAGCAAGAATGTCACTGATGTACCATTTACTGTGATATATCTGGCTTCCCCAAAGCAGTTTAAATCACAGCCCAATTACATGCATGTTAATGACACAATCATATTTCCCTGCCTGTTTTAAGTGGTTTCTTCCATGCCCTGTAATGTCTAACTGACTTCCCAACATGCGTTTCTGACAGACTAGTAAATGGTAGGCACAAATCAAAACACTCTGTAAAATATTTGTCTACAATCTGACACTTCAGGCAAGGAAAAGTCAAAAACTATGTTAGAATAGAATTTATCTCACTGTACAATGCAACTAAGACAAAATTCTTGAGGAGTTATAAATGAAAGTTTTCATTTACTTATGCAGCTATAAAATATCATGTGTCTTTTTTTAAAAAAATAGGTTCTTGCTTCCTCAGCAGAAAGTTATCTAACAACAGCACACTATGAACTTTTTTTCTCTTGCTAGTAAGTTTGAAATGTTTATTGTAGCCATTGGAGCAAATCAAGTCTGCAAGTAGAGATTGAGTAATTAAATTATGAATGGTTGGACAGGTTTCTTCCCCTACAGGCAGACTTATGACCTGGCTTTCACACAGACAATATGTGATAATTAAATTGGAGCATATTACTCTGAGCACAGCTCTGAGACTTCATTACCAGAGATATATAAAGATTTTTTTTTGTTTCCCACATAAAACAGAGAACAATGGCACATATTAATTTATGAATGATTAACTGACAATAAACCAAGACTTCCTATTGCAGTAGGGTCTTTATATAATGCTCCCAATGCAATTTCTTTTGCTAGTTGTTCAGCAGTTGTTTAGAAAGATGGAAGTTTCGAAATAAGAAATTAGGATATGGGTTACAATTAGGATTGGTATTATATAGAATGTTGCATCACTTTCTGGACCATCTTCGAGACATGATTCAACTGAGTCACCATCAAATCACTCCATCAAAGCTTGGTACAGGTAATTTTTGACTTTCAACAGTTCATTTAGTCACCATTCAAAGTTAAAACGGCACTGAGAAAGGTGATTTATGACCATTTTTCACATAACTATTGCAACATTCCCATAGTCATGTCATAAAAATTTGGATGCTTGGCAATTTATGATGGTTAGAGTGTCATGTGATCACCTTTTTCAACCTTCTGATGAGCCAATTGTTCTGACCTAGGACCACAACATCAATGTGGAAGCCAGAGTCACTTAACAACTGTGTTACTAATTTAATATGCAATGATACACTTAACAACTTTGGCAAGAGAGTTATAATATGGGGCACAACTCACTTAAGAAATGTCTCACTTAACAACAGAAATTTTGGACTCAATACAACTCTTAATTTTATCACACACAAAAACCTGAATAGACATTTGACTGGAGGTCATGGTAAAAGACATTATAAATTACACCAAAGTATTAGAAATATCTGCTTGTGACAACATGGAATCTTTCATTTAAATACTATAGTCTATCCCTTGGTAATACAAGGACAGGAAATCAGTAAAGAGAAAAAGAAAGCAAATATATGGTGATTCACACAAGCTGGAATTTCATTTTCTCAGAAGTGCTAAAGATTATGAAATTCTTGTCAGATATTATATTAATATGTTCTCTATATTTCAACATTTCTTGTCATTTTTCCCCTTATAGGTGCTGGATTACATAACGGGCAATGGCATTCTATATATTTGTTAACTAAAAAGAATCGTGTAACCTTAATGGTAGATAATGAAGCAATGTCAACATCTCATATGTTAGTACCTATGCATATATTTTCAGGAGACACCTATTATTTTGGAGGTGAGATACATTTCATTTTCTTCTTAAACCATAAAAATCTGAGTTTTGAAAAACCATAAATGAAACTTGGTTTCATATGGGACTATTATTAGTAATATTTATTGTAGATTTCAGTTGAACATCTCTGCTTCATGTCATTAACATCTTCTGGGCAATGCAGAGGACTAAGATTTGATGAGACATACCAATTCTTCAGGGTTTGGGGTTTTTTTGGAAGAAGAGTCATCTGATTTTAACATTTAAAGCAATTTCTTAATACAGTGCTGTAAAAACTAATATTTAATCTTTCTCACTGTCTTTCCTTGTATATGATCCTAAGTTTGCAAAATTATAAAAGCCACCAGGCTGAATGCACATAAAACTACTGTACTATTGGCTTCGAGGGGAGGGGCTGCCGCCGTCGGGAGCTAAGTAAAGCTCCTGCCAGGACTCTGGTTCGTATATCTTATAAGATCTATAGATATCTCCCCTTTCTGGCAGAAAGGGGCAGGGAGAAGGTCAGTCGTTAGGATCTCTTTGTAATTCATAGCTTTTTTTTTGCTGTGAATGGAGAAGAGGTTCAACATTAGCTGAGCCTTTACTCCGGCCAGTTTTCCGCGCTGCTTTTTTTTGCAGCCTAGGCAGATTGCCTCCCCCCCAGGACAAAACTAAGCTATTTAAAAGCCAATTCGGGCGGGGAACATTCCCGAGGAACTTTCTCTATTACTATTTAAAATACCAGCTTCAATCTCGCAAAAGGCTCCCTTTCTTCTTTTTTTAACTGCGTCACAAGATGGCGATCTCGTTGCTTTTGTGTTTGATCTGACGCAGCTAGCTGACCCTACCCTCCTGAAGGCTTCTCCGTACTAATTGCTAAAAGATTATCTGAGGGGAGCACAGACTTTGATTTTTGGCTCGCTGGATTGCTTGTCTCTTATTTTTATTCTGGAATGGCTCCCAAACTTAAACAGAAGCGCCTCCTTAATAATATATCTCCAAAAAATGCCATGAAGCCGCTACCCTTGTCTCCTACACCCTCCACGGGAGATTTGCTAACACAAGAATTCCTTCTTAAAACGCTTAATGATTTCAGACAGGAGATTAATCAACTGATTTCGGATTTATCTGATGAATTTGATGCTAAAATTGCTCAGGCAAAGCAGGATATAATCGGAGTAATGACAGTCATGACAGATTATATTGCTGAAACGGAGGACAAATTGGAACTTTTGGAAGAAAGTAACCTTAATCTGATATCAAAAATTCAAACGTTAGAACAGGAAATTGAATCTGCACAAAAAGAACTTGTCAAATTAAATTATAACAAGTCTGCCTTTGCTATACGTGTTAGAGGGCTGCGTGAAAACCAACAGGAGAATTTGAAACAGACATTCTTTGAGGCTTTCAGCCGCTTGGTGGGAAGTCCGGGACTTAACTTTGATTGGCAGATTCAAAGAATTTACCGCCAGAATTCCTGGGTAGCAAAACAGCGACAGCTTCCGAGGGACATAATAATATACTTTACTACAAGGGAATCTAGAAATGAGATAACACAGAGGCTCTACGGAAAGAGGTTGAGAATTGACGGGGACGACTTGATTGTTTTTAAGGAGATACCATTTCAAATGTTAAGAACAAGGAGACAGTATGCTTTCTTAACCGAAGAACTCAGAAACTCTCAGATTTCATATAGATGGGAAGTCCCAGCTGGTATTACAGTTACATTTGGCGACCAAAAACACCGCATTAACTCTGTCTGTGAAGCCCGAAAATTTTACTACGAGACCCTGAAGGCGGGACTTCCTGATTCATCCGGATCTGGGGAGAGACAGGGAGAAGGAGAAGACAAACAGCGAGACACGTGGCTACAAGGTGGAGCGTGTTGCTTTTCTCTTCCGGAAGGGCAGAAGACTAAAGAATAAAGACTAGCGATGTTTTTAAAGCTTTATGATTTCCGTCTGGGATAAAATGGAAAAGTGGCATATCGATGATGAGACATGGAGACTGAAAGAAGCGTTGCTGATTGGGGACATATATTGTACAGAAATTTTGTTTGAACTCTAACTTTAATTGTGCATGAACTATTCTTTTAGGTGAAGAGAGCGGAAATTGTGATCTTTTTGAGTTGTGGTTTGGGACAAACGGAGTTGGGAGGTGCGTGGGAGAGGGAAGGGCAGCGAAAGTTTAATTAGATTACATGGGGCTAGAACGTAAGCTGATGTTTGTTTGAGTTGCTATATCAATATAAGGTTAAGAAAGTTTGGTCGGAGAATCTTCAGGAAAGTGGAGTAAATATGGGAGGAGCAACGAATATGGATAAAATATATATGTGGATATGGATAAAGGCAGGGTGGAAGGTTAAAAATTTATATGTGGAGGTGGGTAAGGATAGAAAGGGAGGTGTTGGAAATGAAAAATGAAAGAAGTATTTGAGTTAATGGTGTTATAGAAAGGTTTGGATACTTGGATAAAAAAGGAGATAAATTAAAGGTTTGAATAGATAGACAAAGCAAGGAGATTTTTAGTTGGGGAATTCTAACTGATCAACTTACCTGGCTCTAATATAGTTTGAAACCCTGCAAGTAGTAAAATAATCGAAATTTGGAATGAGTCACATTGATTAAGATTTATAGATAATGGGAAGCTGTGGTAACGTAGTGGGCTTATGACCCTTTTTGTTTCTTTCTCCTTTTTGTGTGTGAGTGTGGGTGTTTTTTTTTTTTATTATTTCTTATTTTCTACTATTTTTCCTTTTTCTTTTTGGCTACTTTTATCTTACTTTTTTTAAATTTTAAAGTTAGTTGGCCTTATTATACTTAAATGCTTGTTAAAGAATTATGCCGGGCATGGGACCTGCGAAGCCGTAAGGGGGTTAGGGAGGGGGGATTATAGGGGGGAGGGGGGAGGGTGGAATTACAGTTTCAATCCTTAGAACAATAAGAATTCACTTGTGTACTGCCGTTTTTTTTTTCTTTTTCTTTTTTTCTTTTTCTACTTTTATTGTAAAAAACAAATTGAATTGTATGGATACACCAAAGTGGGGAGAAGAGGGAAAGAGAAGGGAGAAGTAAAGAGGGAGTGAGAGGGAATGTAAGGAGGGTAAATGGAGGGAGGGGGAGATGTCTGAGGGGGAAGGGAAGTAGAAGAGGGGAATGTTGGAGGGGTGAAAGGAAAGTTGGAGGGGGAGAAGAGAGGGTGTATGGGGGAATGAAGTGTTATGTTGGGGTTTTTTTTTTTTTTTTTTTCTTTTTTTCTTTGCACAGTATATAAGTGATTGTACAAAATGAAAATGAAAATGAAAATGAAATAAAAAAATATTTAAAAAAAAAAAAAATCTTAAAAAAAAAAAAAAAAACTACTGTACTATTTCCTTTTCCCCTAAAAATTACAATATTGACAAAACTTGTATACCACAAATGTACATATGCAACAATGGTAATCTCTAAAAGGACTTTCAACATTCTAAAAAATTTTAAAGCTGCAGGAGAGTTAAACAAGGATGTTTTTCCTGCTTATTCTACAAATGTTTGAGAATATTTGAAGCTAAGCCTCATTTTCATTGATAAAAGATACATATACACAATGATGCCTCATCACACATATTTTTCCCCTGAAGACAGATGAGTACATTCAATTCAGAAATGGGGGGGGGGGCAGATTTCATTTGGGGTGTGTGTTAACACGTGCTCTCAAGATTCATTTGTTCTCAATTATTTTATTTTATTATTTCTGATTCTCTTTTGGGCATTTATTGAGGGAATGAAGAGAGATTTAAGAGAGAAATAATGTCAACTTCTTTCATAACTCTACGTGTGCCTTTTGTCCTAATTTGACATAGTTCTCAAGCTAATGTAAACATACATTCTGTGTATGTTTGGTTGATAATCTTTACAGATTTACATGCAGAGCTGAAACCTAAATTTGCTCATTGGATAATTTTGAACATCTGAGAAATTTTATATAGTATAACACTATAGAACTATAGCACTAATATTATGTTAAACCAATTGTTTCAATCCTATATATGTTTAACTAATGACAAAGCCATTTTGTGCAGAAAATACTTATACATAATTTGAAAGAACATTTTCCTATTCCTAAGTTTTATATAAAATTCCTTCCAACAAAATGTCTGAATGTTCAGCTCCCTGAGTTACAGCAGACTGTCTGGATAAAGCAAAGGAAGTTTAATATAATTGTTACTATTATTTCTCATAGTTTACTTTAAATCACCATTTTCTTTCTTAAGATATAAACAGGCTTCAATATGAACTCTGCTAAAGTTATTGAATATTATCAGACAAGGAGAGTTAATAAGACTTAGAAGGTAATACATTTGGATTAATATCAAGGAAGGGTTTGGCTGCATAAATCGTAATGTGCCACTGTCACACTAGAAAAACAAGTCACTAATGGAAATGGTGTCATTTGTCATGTTGCATAGCCTGTTGGCATTCATATTTCAAACTGATGACTGTTCAAAGGACTTTTGTCACTGGAAGGGGAATTACTGAGAATATGAAAACTTACAAATGTGCATATCCTTCTCTTTATGATGTCATTGATGTATTTTCTTTTCTGCTGGCATTGTGGTAGCATTACATTCATTTCTGCTTATTTCCATTTTTACTTTTGTTGATAAACTGACAGTATGTTAATCTTAAAAATAAGAATCACCCTGCCTATTTTTTATAATAATTTTAAAAATAAATGTATTCATTGTAGCTTTCATCTATGGGAAAAGCTAATCAGGTACTTCTTAGAACTTTGCATAAATCACATAAAAGAACTGCATTTTTTCAAGTCATTGTTTATTTTGTTCTGGAATTATAGAATTATGTGTGAATTAAGTTGGAATCTCGGATTATACTTCCTAGTACATGGTAAGTCTATCAGTAGGGCATTATATTGTAAATTTAATTATTTTCCCCAATTAATCACTTTCATATTTTAACTTCTAGGATGCCCAATTAATGTCAACAACTCAGAATGTAAGAATCCCTACAGTAGCTTCCTTGGATGTATGAAACAAATTTCCATTGATGGCAAACCTATAGATTTAATTTCAGTTCAACAAAATACAATGGGACATTTCAGTGACCTTCAAATAGATTTGTGTGGCATTATAGATAGGTAAGAGATTATATTTCAGTGAATAAGATTGATTTTTGATTGCTTCTGAGATTAAAACATTTAGATATTTTAAACATGCTTTTCTTTCTGGTCCTTATGTAAGTTGGATATATATGAAGACAAAATGACATCTGTTTTGCCCCTAAACTTTTAGTTATTTGAAGAAAGCATGGCAAATTTCTTTTTCTTTTCTTTTCTTTTTTCCCCCAATACTGTTACTACTTGCGTCCCAGAATTTCAATTGCCCTGCAATTCAAAGTTTCTCGATCTATATTTATGGCTGTTTTCTCTGGCTTGGTGGCACTTAGCAAACTATCCTCAACATTATATTAAGGCCAGGTTGACAATAAAATGCCTTGTGAAAATGTATCTGAGTCATAGATAATAAATGCACTTGCTAAAATTTGCTTGCTTTGGTGTGTATAGATTAGCTATATCTATTTAATGTCTTATCAGACCAGATTACACAATTTATTCAGGGATGGCACAGGGACAGTCAGATGAAAAGATTATAATGAATATTAAAATTATGCATTGTTGCACACATTTGCTGAACCCAATAAGCAGATCTGTTGTCTTCCTTTCCTAAGGCATAAAAAATAATTATATATATATTCTTATATAAGAACAATAATAAAACATTGACCATATTAAATTTAGCAGTTTTAGGATCTAAAGGAACTTTTTTTTCCTTCAAAAGAATTTTTCATGTAACTCACACTTCTATAAACTAGAATTGTATGTCCGGCAATTTGTGTTGCTTCTTTTTAACTAACTGCTTCTTTGTACATGAAAATTGTATGACACAAAATTTTACACACTGTCTTTGAGCCCTTGAAAAAGAATAGCATAATCAAAAGTACTCTATACAAATACAAAAATAGATATTTGTAACAGAATATATTCTCCAGAGCTAGATTGTTGTTTGTTATTTTGTTTTGCCTCCCTTAAGAAGCATTCATGTAGCATATGAATTAATAATAAAATATTTTGGAGTATGGAGTTATGGTTAGGGTGAGGATCTATTGAAATAATTTAGTGTAGAAAATGCTGTTTCTCATTATGGCTACAATGGATCGATAACATTCTCACATTCATGAGGGAATGCAATGCTTTCATGTGAGCCTGAAAAAAGTTGTGTCTTCTTTAAAGTTAACATGACTCTTATAGCAGCCACAACATCTCTTGAGACTCATCCAGAAGCTGTTTTAATGAATAGGAGAAAGGCTGTTGTGCAAAAGGACTTGTTCAGAATAAATTTCAGAGAATGCCCAGCTACAGTCATGATTCTGAAAGAGGCAAATGAGACTCAGTAGACTTCTCTGTGGCCATTAATAACTGATCAGAAGAAGCAGTCAGAAGGTAGGAGGAAACACAGAAAAATGGGGAGCACCGAAGTTGAACAAAGTAGAGAATATTAGTTCAGGATCAACTTATTCCACAGACGTTGAATGGTTATAATGATAACCCACATGGAATTGAAATAAGATCCACTTTCCAAACATATTGTTGAAGTATCCAGGAAACTAACATCAGTTCATGACTACCTTAGGGAGCCTTAGACCATGGCAGCTGTCCAAACAATTATAAGGCATGGTAGTCTATTGGTTGTATGACAATCAGCCCACCTATTTTCTTATAAAAGCTTGCCAGTCCATACCTCAGTATTGGGATCAGACTAATCAGACTAATTCTTTTATAGATATAGATATAATATAGATCATATTTCAAACAAAATTGTGGTCTGTAATATTCAGTGTAATGGACTGAAATCTGTATATTTGGCTACAATTGTAGAATTTCTTTTTCCAATAAGGTCTCTATACTAAAAAAAAAAAAGGATTTGAAACTTCAGTTCATTAAATTTGTATTTTATTTATTTTTATTGCTTTTAAAGTAATAACAGAAAAAAAGGAACAAAACAAAAATACAGTGCCTGTTTGCTGTTGCAACAAGATATTATTCATTACATTCTTGATTTTTTTTTCTTTTATGTCATCCAGACCTAGATATTTTAAAAATATTTTCCATGGTGTTTTTGACTATATCTACAAAACTCTCAGTACCTATTTTTTCTTTATGATCTATGGTAACCATGAGAATGTCTGTCCTTTGAAGAATTATTAAAATGATCCTATTTCTTACAAAAATACAAAAAGTCTTTGATCTTTTTTCCCTATATAGGCTATAACTACAGCTTATTTAGGGATATGTCTTATTTTCCATTAACCTTCTTTATGCTACATCAGAAGACTTCGTAAACAATCTCCTAAATGTTTTAGGACTTCAAATGTCCTTTGCCTTGAATATGATAAGGTTATAAAGGCTGCAAAAACTATGTCTTTGCACAGCTGTTTTGTCAGTGGTGCCTGTGTCTCTGCACGTATCCCAAAGTGGATGAGATGTGCATGAATGTGGAAAAATTACACAATGAAGCATCTATTTCCAATCTTTGGTCGTACTTCCACATGTTTCAAAGCATCTATTTCACAGATGTAAATGCAACCAGTGTTCTACATAATGCCAACTGGTCTCTGCAGCCATTACTTTGTTTTGGATTGTATTGCGGAGGGCAGAGGAACTGCCTTGAACCAAGAGTCAATTTTTCTAGGCTAGCAAATTCAGGAGAGACCACCCCAGTGCTATCCCATGTCTCAAGTAACCTATGATGTTTTTGCCTGGAGATAGTCGCAAAGCATTCACAAACACAAACACTGGAAAGTTTCTTTCCCCAACTCAGCAGGTTAGTTTATCTGTTAATCTGTAACAGTTTATAAAGGATCAACAACTATTTCCTCATCTCATCTCACCAGGAGATGATTTTTTTAAAAGAAAAGCATTATAAATAGCATAGTCTTTTCCTGTCTAACAACCTCTCCTTCCATCCCGATTCCTCAAAGCAGATTCTTCAATTGGCTTGTATTAACATTAATATTTTTAACGTGATTGCAGAGTGAGTCTGAATTTGCAAATGCAGGCACCATACTGAGGACCAGTGAATAAATTTTCTATTTTCCTTCCTTTTCCTCCCGCTATAAGACTTTAAATATTGTTTTAATGGCAGGTGTTTTAAAGTCTTGTAATAGAAAAAAAAAATCTCTAGTCAGAAGCTAACAGAGCATTAATTTTCTTTGGCCAGAAAAAAAGGAGGCCAGTGTTGAAAATACAAGGATCAGATCAACATCCTATTTGCAATGATATGCAGCATCTAGAGGTTTTCTTGAGTAAATGGATGCTGTCTGATCAGTGAGGCTTATTATAGTGGCCATTTTAGAAGGATACAAGTCCTCTGTGGCAGCCATTTTGTGGTTCTTCTCCAGGTACTTCCAGATGTATCTCTAGTGCAAAACTCATTTCTATACATTTTCAGTGAGGAATCAGTAATTGATGAATTGTTTTTAAGAAAAGAAAAAAAAGTATAACTTTCTGATTTACTTTAATTCATTAGATCTTTATTTCTAAAATAAAACTAAGGAATATATCCATTGGAAATATTAATAAATTGAATAAAACTAATATGGGGAAAAATATATCCATAGCTCTCACTTCATTTGTTATAGGGTCTACTAATCAGCTTATAATAGAATAGCTGGTCTCAACAAGGTATTAACATGACAGTGTTGCTCTTTTAAACCAAGTTCATTTCATGCCATCCCAGAAAGGTCCATATTATGTCAACCAATAGCAGGATAGTAGACATTTTTTCGTTTGATTTAAGAGTTCGGGAATTTTTATTTTATTTTATTTCCTTTTTGAGGAAAAAAAACTTGCCTGTCTTACTCATGTTCTTCTTTCTTCATTTGTACAGCCAACAAAGTCATATATTACTAAATATTTTATTTTCAATTTATGATATTTTAAATCTGTTCAAATTAGGGCATTCAATTCCATGGGGTAATGTGAATTCAGACAACACAGACTGTTAAAGGATGGATGGATGGATAGATGGATGGATGGATGGATGGATGGATGGATAAAGGCATAAATTGGATACATTCATACCCCATTCTCTTGACACATTCTAGCATTTGAATGGCAGAAGAGAGGTTATCTGATCATTTTCACCAACGTCTCTGGAAAAAGTGGTTTAGATAAAATTAATGGTTTTCCATGCATTATATAATTTATTTTATTTTCTGTCCACCCATCCTACGTGCCTGGCAGATACAGTTTTGGATTATAAAATAGAATTTCAGACTTTTTAAAATTATAATGTTTCAATTATTTATTTCTGATGCTTCTAATAAAAATTGGCCAGTTTGCAACTAGAGCATGTGTTTGACATATTTTAGACAGCTAAAATGGATCAGATCTAAGACATTGAGAAATGTATGTCTGTAGGCTAAACTATCAAGTTAAAATAAAAATCTCAAAAGGTAGCAGTAGAAAACTCCTTCCATGTTACTGCTAAGAAAATTTCATATAGGTGCTCATTAAATCTCTGGGAGTTGAGCTCAACTTGAAGAAATCTCTATCTTTTTATTGGGTAGGATAAAAGATGGTATCTGTTTTGATTAAGATATACATTAACGTTTGCTAAAAACCTACATTATTAATGTCATATATTATTATAAGAGTGGAATATTCCAGAGTGCTGATGTCTCTCACCAGTATGTGAGTTTGCACTCAGTTCACAAACACCTGAATTCATATTGAATTCTTTTGACTTATTTTTTTTTTTATAATTACTTTCTAATTATTGGTGAAATGATTACCCACAACTCATGTTACTAATAAATAAGTGCAATAAAATCTATACTTTACCTTAATGCTATTCTAAAAATATTGTTATATTTATTTTGACTTTGTAGATGCCTGCCCAATTATTGTGAACATGGTGGAGAATGCTCACAGTCCTGGAACAGTTTTTATTGCAATTGTGCAAACACAGGCTACACGGGGGCTACATGTCATTATTGTAAGTCTTAATATAATTAATAATAATTTAAACATTGTATTTTAGACCCCAGTAGTGTTTGTTTATTGAATGATTTTTTCCAGGTTTTTTTTTATGCATAGTTCTATTTTATGTAGTATCAGAATTATCTATGTAGAACATTCCTGGGTTTCCTTTCAAAGCTGAATATTATACTTGCAAGATTGTCGGCATTCAACCATATAAAAATCAAGCTTTTATAAAAGTCCTTGCATTACCATTGGGAAAGGGAACTCTGTCACTGTGCTGTCCTGCTTACAGAGGGACATGTAACTGTGGTTTAGTGGGTTTATTAATATTCCATCACAACTCCCTTCACCAAAAATCCAGAAGTGTTCCAATTAAGTCCAGTCACAAGCAGACCCACGCTAGTCCACAGAGCAATGGCCAATGAATCCACAAGACACTTGAAAGCTTCCCAATCAAAATAAACCCACCAGGCAAAATTAAATCCATAGCAAAAGAGTTCTTGTACACAGTTCACAGTTCACGGGGCAAGAAAAGTGAAGAGTTCACAAGGCACAATCCAAGTCAAGGCACAGTGTCAATCCAAAGCAAGACAAGAATCACAACGAGTAGAAAATAGACAGCTAGGAAATGAATACATTGTTCACAGCATTACTTCCATCTGTTTGCTGTGTTAAAGCCAGCATCTGCTGCAGCCTATTGTTGAATCCCGAGTAAGTCCTCGGACTTACGAATGACAGCTCGGCAACAGCCAGGTGCGCCTTAGCCAATCAGGCGCGACCTGCAAGTTGCCAGGCTGTCATACGCGCGGCTATTGGTTCTCCTGTCTGACAGCTCTATATAAAAAGCTGTCAGACAGAGGAAGAGTGCTGGTCTACTCCTGTTGTTTGTTCTTGCCTGTAATAAACGTGTTTTACTTACGGTTACCTCAGACGCCTCCCGCCTGGTTCTTTCCGAGAATCTAACACTGGCGATGAGCTGGTGGGATTCCAGGCTCTGAGTACGACCTACAGGGCAAGCAACAATTTTTTTAGGAGCCTATTGACCGGACAATCTTGCGCGCCTGTCTTCAGCTCAGCCGCTACTTGACATGGCCGGAATGCCCGCTTGAGTGTTTCTTAATTGCTAACAACCGTCAGGGATACTTGCAAGCCAGAAAGTGCGGGTTCTTTTTGACCGCCTGCGGACCCGAAATGTTCACGATGACCCGCTCCTTCGCGGCCCCTCGGGCTGTCTATGATCTGTTGTGGGATGAACTGATGGAGGGGCTCCAAGCCCATTACGCCCCAACGCCATCCAAAATTACGTGCCGGTTTGCATACTGCCAGTGCGTTCAGAAGCCGACTGACTCAGTAAATCAGTTCCTCCAGGCCTTACGAGTCGCTGCTACTCAGTGTGATTTCCCTGATCTGGAGGACAATTTGACAGAGCAGTTCGTCTGTGGTCTTAAGGACCTTTTTCTCAGACAGCGTCTTCTCGGCAAGACCAATATCACGCTCACATTTGCCATCGACGAGGCAAGGGCCGCAGAGCTCGTGTAGCTGTCCACCGTAGAGATGGCCTGCTACCTGCCTCCCACACCCACTTTGGCCACTGAGCCTGCCTTGCCTGCGC
Source organism: Thamnophis sirtalis (assembly GCF_051295495.1). Lineage (NCBI taxonomy): Eukaryota > Metazoa > Chordata > Lepidosauria > Squamata > Natricidae > Thamnophis > Thamnophis sirtalis. The sequence goes on from NW_028261385.1 coordinate 62,107,583, forward strand.
TACCGGCTCCTGCCTCTCTGCCTCTGCCACCTTCTTTGCATATCACCAATCTCATCGATGAACTGTTTCCCCTGCCGGACCAGTTCTACGAGGCCCAGGTCGATCGACTGAGGGCCATCCCTCGGCGGCCCCAGCCACAACAACCTTCTCTAGTTCGTGCTCCTGCTGCTGCCGCCGCCTGTCTCAGCTGCGGAGGCTCTCATGCCCGGGCAGCCTGCCCTTTCAAGATGGCCATCTGCCACCACTGCGGCAAGAAGGGCCACCTGGCACAGGTCTGCCGGGCCAACTTGCCACCTCTGCCTCAAGCCGACCAGCCTCCAGTCTACGGTCCCCCAGCACCTTCCAAGAACCAACCGGCCAGATGCCTGCCAGCCCGCCACAATGATTGCTACGCCCTGGCAGAAGATGTCCCTGCCACCCCTGCAGTGTCGGTCCACCTCGCCTCGGCGGGTACGCAGAAGATCTCCATCAAAGTTTCTATTGAAGGTTCCCCCTGCCTAATGGAGGTTGACTCAGGCCAACCGAGTGATAGGCCAACCCCTCCCATCCTGTCCCCCAGGATGACCCACTGGACGGAGTTCCTAGCCGCATATTCCTACGCGCTGTGCTACCGTCCGGGCAAGCACCTAGGGCATGCTGATGCCCTTAGCCGCTGCCCTCTCCCCTGCTCAGACCCCCAGCCGGTCCCTTGCCTCTCTGTCCTCTCCATCGCTGAGCTGGACCTCCCCCTCACTGCCTCTGACGTGGCCGCCCACTCACAAGCTGACCCTGTCCTCTCACAGGTCATGGCATGGGTCCTGAGGGGCGGGCCTACAGGGGGCGTCCCTTCTGACTGCCGCCCTTTTAAAATGCGTCAGATGGAGCTGTCACTCCACTGCGGTTGCCTTCTCTGGGGCGACTGCATGATCATCCCTTCGGTCCTCTGCCACCAGGTCCTCCAGACCTGGGTCAGCAGATGTCACCCATGCCAGGTGTCCCACCCATCTCCCCCCTCCTCCTCTTCCCAGGAGTGGGAGATGCCCGCGGGCCCTGGTCCCACCTTCACCTTGGCTTCGCGGGTCCCTTCCACGGCCAGGTATTCCTGGTGGCTGTGGATGCCTACTCGCGCTGGGTGGAGCTAGTCCTCATGCGTTCCACCACAGTGGAGAGTACGGTGTGGGCTCTGCGATTCTTGTTTGCTACCCATGGGATGCCGGACATAGTGGTGTCCGACAACGGCCCGAAATTCACATCCGCAGTCTTCCAGTTCTATATGGCTGCCCAAGGAATCCGCCATGCCCCAGTCGCCCCTTACCATCCGGCCAGCAATGGCCGGGCAGAGAGGGCGGTCTGATCGGCCAAGGAGGCTTTGGGCCACATGGACCGTGGCGACTGGCAGGCAAGGGTGGATGCTTAGCCCTATGAAGCGGTATATAAGTCTAACTGCTATTGCTATTACCTACTGGCACAGCACTCCACACCTTGCCCACTCACACGGCAAAGCCCCGTGGAGCTTCTGATGGGTCGTTGCCTGCAGACCACCCTGGATAGACTATACCCCCTCTATTCAGGACTTCAGCCTGGCAACCTGGGGCATCCCTCCCGTTCCTTCTCTTCCGGGGACTTGGTATGGGCATGTAATTACTCTGGGGACCCTCGGTGGGTGCCTGCCACCGTCACCAAGGTAACCAGACCCGTCTCCTACAGGGTCCACCTATCCGATGGCAGCGAGTGGCGGCGCCACCTGGATCAACTAAGGCGCCACCACCTCCCGGAGGTTCCAGCTCAACCCGACACGCAGAGGCCGGCCACCGATGCCTCGCAACTGGCCCCAGACCCGCAACAGTTTGATCGCATCATGCCCAGATTCAGGCCATCCTGCCCAGGCCGCCGGGTCACATCCGCCCCCGGACCAGCCTCCTGCAGTCTCTCAATCCGGCCCCGCTTTCCCCTCTTCCACCCAGTTAGGCCTACCGTTCACAGGCCTTTCCCACCCCCTGGCCGCCTACCGGCCATTTCAAAATCCACCGCCACTCCCAGCCACACCCCCTCCGCCCGGCTGCCTCCTCCTTGGGTTCCGCCTCCTCCACTAGGCCGCAGCGGTGACGTCACCTGGAGCTCCATTCCCCGCAGGGAGGAGCTCTCACAGGGACGTCCTTACCCTCCAGCGCCGCCTCTCCAACTGCGGTGTTCTGGGCGTGTCCGCCGTCCCCCCTCCTACCTGCGCGACTATGCATGCGCCATTACAGACGCATGCGCCCTCGCTGGGAGGGAAGGAGTGTTGAATCCCGAGTAAGTCCTCGGACTTACGAATGACAGCTTGGCAACAGCCAGGCACGCCTTAGCCAATCAGGCGTGACCTGCAAGTTGCCGGGCTGTCATACGCACGGCTATTGGTTCTCCTGTCTGACAGCTCTATATAAAAAGCTGTCAGACAGAGGAAGGGTGCCGGTCTACTCCTGTTGTTTGTTCTTGCCTGTAATAAACGTGTTTTACTTACGGTTACCTCAGACGCCTCCCGCCTGGTTCTTTCCGAGAATCTAATACCTATCAATAATGATGAGGATTTCTCCTCATGGGTAATCTGGTTGACCTTCTGTGCTCCTGCCTTTTCTCTGCCCTACATGTTCTCAGATCAGTTGCAGAAGACAGTTCTTCTTCCTCATCACTGACTGACTGCAGCTGTAGGTTTTTCCTATCTGAAGTCTCAGAGGACTGTCCTGCTGGAGCTGTGCTTCAGCCAAATCTTTCTAAGATGGCTGCTTGGAGCCAATGACCAATCCCCTTCCAGACATGCCTTGAACTGGTTAATCTTCCTCTGAGCTGTACTCTAAGGTATCTGGGGAAGCATCCAGGAGTGTCATCACAGTCACTATGCAACACAGTTCTAAAACAAAATGTCACTTAGCAATGACAACTCTGGCACTACCAGTTGTTATCATTACATGAGTATGCTGCAAGAACTCACTGGATCATGATTTTTTGCCACCTTCCCCACTGATTTTTCTTGTAGGAAGGTGGCAGGGAATGTCAGAAATTGTTATCACATTATGTGGATCAGTGACCTGCGGTGAAGTTTATGGCTGGTGAGGCACTGACACAGGGGTTTCAAATTTTTTTAGACTTGTGGACTTCAACTCCCAGAATTCCACAGGCAGGTATGCTCAGTTCTGATTTAAAGCAGCAGCATTTGTTTTTCTCCTTTGCGAAAAAGTTTTCCTTCATTCTTTTTCTTCTCCCACCCGCTCCTTCCTCCCTCTGTCCCTTCCTCCCCCCTTTTTCAAACAGACACACACACACAGAGAAGTTGGATCCCTCTCTCACTCACTCACGCTCAAACAAACACAAACACAGAAGTTGGATTGGATATATTTTCCAATGGCTTGAAAGCAGCTCCTCTGCCATACCCCCCCCCATTTCCCTGCTGCCTTCCGATCTAAGCCTTTGATTGCAAGTGGAGCCACATTGCCTTTTCAAACTTGTAATCAGTGAAGCTGGGCTTATATACTTTTATCCAGCTCTGTGTGTGTGTGTCTCTCTCTGTGTGTGTGTGTCTGTATGTCTGTGTGTCTGTGTGTCTATGTGTGTGTTTGATTTGTTTGAAGGCAACGTGGCTCTGCATGCAATCAAACTTTTTGAATTCCCCCCTCCCTCCGACCCACACATACTTTTCCAGCTGTTTCAGAGAGGATTTCAACTCTGCTCTTGCCTGCCATCATGAAAACAAAAAAAATGTAAAAGGAAAAAGGAATGAGCTGAGGCCAGGCTGAGCTAGTTGCTGCCAGAGCCTCTAAAAAGCCTCTAAAAATATGCCCTCTACAGGAGGCAGGAGAACGACGTGCCTCATCTATGTCAGGAATTTTTCGGCTTTTAACCCTTACTTAGCTCTGCTCGAGTGATCATAAAGTCAGACTAGATGAGGCACCTCGTTCTCCTGCCGCCTCCTGTAGATGGCACTTTTTTAGAGGCTTTTTTAAACAGTTAATCACTAAGCAGAGTCAACCATGGTGATTCTGGCAGCAACTAGCTCAGCCTTTTTCCTTTTACATTTTTTTTTCTTTTCATGATGACAGTGGTGAGGCTCTGCCTCCCCTGCCTCCCCTGACTGCATGTCCCTGATGTGGATACTACCAAAAATTCCACAGAGCTATCATAAATCTGCCTCATTTAGCACCATAAGAACTTGAACAAATGGCCATAAACCAAGGACTAACTATAATATTCCTGATTATACTGCAAGCAGCTCATCCACACAGCCTGCTTCCTGAATTGTGAAGACACCATATTTACTTTTTCTGTGGGCATGTCTTGATCTTGAAGGCAATCTAGGGTGTTTAAGTGTGGAACTCATGCTTTTCCTGGAAAACAAAAGATAGCTTCTCATCTGGACAAGACAAAGCATGTTGAGGAGGAGGATGTGTGAGGAGATATAAGCAGTGGTGTGTTGCTTGCAATTTGTTCAGTGAGGTATTCTGGGGACTTCTTCCTACCACCCAAGCCCTGAGCTTAGTGTTCTTGCTCTTTGGATACAAGGGAGAAGCTCAGCTTTAGCAGCACTTTCTCCCCACCCCACAACATTTTGATATAAGTGTTTCTCAGCCATAGCAACTTCAAGGTGTGTGCACTGATATAGGCAATGCATAGCTCGGAAATCGACAAAACTGTCCTTGAATGAATGCATGGAATTGAAAACATAATTTAAAGGACTCTACTCTAGAATTTTTGAAACCTTCTAGGAAATTCCTTTCCCAATGGTCTCTGCTATCAGGAAAGTCCTGGTTTCTTTGTTTCTCTCTTCACCAAACATTCTTTAAAAAAGCTCTTTCATTCGTAGGAAATAACCAGTTGCAGGTATGGTTTGAACAAACAGTAATTTCTGTCTGTCTGTCCTACCTTATTAAAGGTCAGATCATTAATAATGTTGAACATTTTGTATACAGATAAGTCTTTATAATATGGATAATTTACAATGTTAGCTCTCCATGTCAGTTTTTTCTTCATAATTGCATCTTTGATTTGGCTTTCTCTGACTGAGTTATTGGTCACTAACTACTACCATTTCTCATCTGAATGCTGCTGCTTAGAAAGTAAAGAGTAACACCTTCCCAGCTATTTTATTTTGATAGGTATAAATGTTGTTTACTGATGCCAAATGTTGATGCAACTTTTATTGCATTATTTTCTCCTTATTTGCATGAGTGTTGAAGGTCTGTTGAAGATTTCAGCTCCGTCTTGACAATTGTTCATTCGTTGAAGTAAAGTTCAAAATGATGCTCTTATATTTGTAATGGAAGATGTTCTTTTGCAGCTATATATGAGCAATCATGTGAAGCTTATAAGCACAGAGGGAACATCTCAGCCTTTTACTACATCGATTCAGATGGGAGTGGCCCCCTAGGGCCATTTCTTGTATACTGCAATATGACAGGTAAGGTGATACATTCTTTTTACTCACGGTTATACACTCATTATATTGAAATCTAACAAACATGAAGTGTCCCTATTTTAAAGCTTGTGAGTTGAAATACAAAGAGAGTGAAGGTGACTTCTTAGTTCAGAATATTGGAAACAAATTAGACAGGAAATTACAATAACAATAGGCTCAGACTAAGGATGCAGAAACCTGCCTGGCTTGCTTTTTGTAACTCTGACATTTTTTTTCAAGCATGAGTTCATTCCACCTATTTCGACAACAATTTGCATTTTAATTTTTTTTACACCAAGTAAACCTGTGTGGGAATGCTTGCCTAGACATTTTTGGGCATAAGAGCTGACATACATTTTTATACATATTTTCTCTTATTTTATACATTTTTCTCACTGACATATGCATCTGTGTAGGCAATTTTCCATAAAATATGCATTCTGATGATGTATTATATACTCTATTGTATAACTTTATTGTAGGAGTAGCAACATATAATTCAGAAAAGTGAAAAAGCTGAAAAATAATTAAATTTAGTGTATATACTGTACTAGATAAGGAAATTCAGGTGGTTCACTTGATAATAACAAGTCAACCAAATGAATGTTTTCTCATTGTTAGGCCCATATGCGAAGTTAAATTTTATATTTTGTAATGTTAGAAAACCATTTTTAAGGTTGATTTAGAAACTGGTTTAACATGTGATGAATAATATATATATATGTGTGTGTGTGTGTGTGTGTGTGTGTGTGTGTGTGTGTGTGTGTGTGTGCGCGCGCTGATAAATAAATAAAGGGAGACTAGTATAGATCTATTTCAAGCTATTTAGCTCTCATCAGCTAGCCATACCCTTACTGGGATTTGAACCTGGGCTATATGGCATATTAGGCATACTAGGCAGAGATCTTAGCCATTAGGCCACAGGCTCTTATCTGTTATCAGCGAAGTCAGGGTGAAAGGTATCTATTAGATTTTTACAACCCCTGGTAAGCCCCAATTATGGGAGGAAGCTAACTGCTTCCTGACAGTTCCAGGATATTATCCTTGACTGCACTTGCTATGCTCTACTTCTGCAGTAGTCTAATGGAGTGAATTAGGTGCTTAGTGAAGAAGCTAACTGGTTCCTGCCAGTTCTAATCTAAGCTAACTGCTTCCATCATCTGTCCTTCGGCTCGTCACAAGAGTCCATCACGACAGAAACCCAATATTTTTACTGTTGCCTTTGTTATATTTGTGGTTTTTTTTATTTGTGCTGATAAATAAAGCCCCAATTATGGGAGGAACCAGGGATTGTAAAAATCTAATAGATACCTTTCACCCTGGCTTCGCTGATAACGGATAAGAGCGTGTGGCCTAATGGCTAAGATGTCTGCCTAGTATGTAATATAGCCCAGGTTCAAATCCCAGTAAGGGTATGGCTAGCTGATGAGAGCTAAATAGCTTGAAATAGATCTATACTAGTTTCCCTTTATTTATTTATCAGCACAAATAAAACACACACACACACACACACACACACACACTACCCTTTTGCAGGGTGGGGGCAATATTTTTTTTTACTTTTTGTCGATTGTTTTTTGTGTACTTCCCTTTCTGGTTTCCCCTCTCCATTTTGCTGTAAAACTTGTTAAGATAAATAAATAAATAGGACAAATTAATATTGCAACAGTTCTGGATGGTAACACTGAGATACTGATTTAATAGAGGCAGTTTCTTATTTTTCTTTCTCTTGTCAAAATTATATTATAACATTCCTTAATTATAAGAAAACTGGGTTTTTATTATAATGTAAAGGTGTAAAATAGCATATAGGAACAATGCAGAAACTTTTAGATTGCTGTGGTATATATATTGTGCACGTACCAAGGATAAAAGAGAGAACTGAATCATTTACTTGTTTTATTTCTGAAAAGCTTTGCTCTGTCATTTCCTTCATTTACACATGATAGCATATATGCAAATAAATTGTCATTAACTTAGTACAGAATTGAAAAAATAATAATTCTTCCAAAACACATATAAAGAATTAATCAAGGGTTTTCTTTTCTTGTGGTTTTTTGATGATGTTCAGGCAGAAAGCTATGAAGCAGTCCTCCAATGCTGAGTATCAGATAAAGGATCAACAGCTCTCTTATTTGCATTGCTTCTCATTCTTCACTAAGCACCTAATTCACTCCATTAGACTACTGCAGAAGTAGAGCATAGCAAGTGCAGTCAAGGATAATATCATAATAACAATGCACATTTTTATAGCAAGCATTTACTGAGCAGTAAAGTTGTCAAAATGAATAGCCTATACTACAATCCTTCAAAATTATGTCATGCTTCCCCCCCCCCCCCTTCTCGATGTAGGCTCAGGGTGACACCATATTTGGTGAATGCCCAATATCTCCACATTGGCCAATTAGATGCTACTAAGAAGTCCCTGAACAGCCCTCTTTCTATTGCAAATATAATTGCAAATTCTTTCCAGATAGTCTTGGCCCTCCTCCCTTACTATTGAAGCAATTGGTGCAGTCATATCAACACGTCCTTTACATAAACTTCAAGAACAGAGATTGTAAGTAGTAGTTGAGAATATGAATTGGAAGAAGCATAATGTTGAAGGACATCAAGAGATGCACCTCATCTTCCTCTTTCTACACAAAAAGCATGATATCGATAAGGATCAAACACAAATTGCTTTCTGATTTTGCTGATTTGATGCTGGCATTATATAGAACTTGGAGTAGGATACAACATCTGAAATCACCTAGTACTGTCAATATATAGTTACATAAATTTTCAGTTTGCTTTGTCCAACTATAGTCTTCCAGCATTTCAATCAATCTGTGAAATACTAATTTTTGTGTTGCTTTTTGACTCCTATTTCTTATGATTCGTTATTTGGAGTAATGCAGCAATAATAAAAACACAACTGGCAAAAAATTTCTACACTGTGACTAGAAGCAAAGGGAAGGGGGGGGCAACTTAATGGTGACCATAAAGTTCAGATTAAAATAGCGGATGCATTGCTTCTCTGGGGATTTTTAAAAACAGGTTAACATAATTCATATATTTGAATTATGTATATGTTTATTATGTTATGGCCATCTGCAAGTTTTAAGTTAACATTCACAACTAGAATATGTTGATGCCTATGCAATTCTAGAAATTCTGAAAAATATCTTTCAACAAATCTAGATAGAACTTGACCAGGTAATTTTGTTGGCAAGGAAAATGCAACTCACCATGTTCAGAATCCAGGCATATTATTGTAATGCTAATATTGAAAGTCATTCATTCAATGGTAATGAATGATTGGAACTACTGGCATACCTCTTATAGGGAAATAGAAGCCAAACTGCTCATTAATTTTTTGGTCAAATCAAAGACTGGAAAGGGTTTTAATTTAAACACTTCAAGGATCAAATAGTTGAAGTGAAGTGCAATTTGAGTCATCTGTGAATGTCTAGGAACAGCTGCCACTGTTCTTTTCAGTCACTCCTTATTCAGTATGTTAAGCAAATCCCATTGATCAGTTCTCCATCAAGAAATGCTATCTGACAGGGTGAATCTTCCATTTTTGTTTTCTTCCTGTTTCCTCACAGCCTTCCTTCCCTTTTCCCACTGGGGCAACGCAGACAGATGCCCATATTCTTTTGACGCTGCTCCCTTGTCATAGATATTCATGTAGCTTTTCTTCTCAGGCAGTTGCAAAGGGAGGTCTCATTATCCTCTGGTATTCAGAGAAATCATTTTCAATATCATAAGCCTCAGTCCGAAAACTTCCAATCCAATGTCAACCCTTGCATGGAAAGCATTGTTCTTATGTCCCAGTTTGCTTGTGAATAGAATCGTAAAAGCTTTTCCCTTTTCAATCTCATTCTTTAAAAGTGTGTAACCTTCATGTAAAGAATAATATAATGTTCAAACATGTTTACATAACTTTCCCAGCTATCTTCAGCTGAACTGACTTTTAGAGTAAACGTGACAAATGAATATAAGGCTTCTATGGGGTTACAAGTATCACTTAAGCTGTAGAATATTGACCCAGTGTATAAACAACCAGATAACCAAATAAATCACTAATGTTTATTATTGACATGAATCACCTCATCATGTATTCTTGCTAGAGCTGATTAACATGTCTTTAATAATGTTTATTTTCTGCAAAACATTCCTAAATTTTCATAAACAAAAAAGTTGAAGCCAAGGTGTCCCTGTTAAAAACAGTAAAAAACTTAATTGAAGGATATCAAATTGCATTTCTTCAGAAAATTACACCTATTAAAAATGTAGTAAATGGACTGATCTAGTTGATAGACCAAGTTGGAACTCACAAAGGACAAAGAAGGATCAAATAATAAAAAAATAGAAATAACACACCCCAAAACTAAAGGACATTTTGTATTCTCTACAATGCATTGTACTGTGGCATTGTGTGTAGGTAACATGTCAAAATCACCTTCGGCTACCAATTTTTGACTAAGACCACTGCAAAGAGATGCAGAAAATGAAGCCTGCTGCCAAAAAGTTGCTGTCTGGCTTTTCACAGACTAGATTTGGCAATCCTAAAATATATTTATGAATAAGAGAAAAAGAGAAAACAGGAAGCAGCTACCTCATACTGTACAGAATATGATGGATAATTTTTTTATAAAATGCTTCTCTTTTCCCACTTACAAGGTGAGATTAGGCATTTTTACTTAACTGTTAGCTCACTTCCATTGAATGTATGCCTGGTTTACCACGTGCTTCTTCATTTGTCTTTCAAGATACCACCTGGACAATTATACAACACAACAACACCGAGTTAACCAGAGTCAAAACTGCTAATCGAGAGAACCCTCACAGTGTGTTTTTCAAATATGCTGCCAGCCTAGAACAGCTCCAGGCTACAATTAACCATGCAGAACAATGTGAACAGGAGGTTGCTTACCACTGCAAAAAGTCACGTCTTTCTAACAAGCAAAGTAAGTAATGGAGATAAATCTTATTGTGCTACATAATGCATTATCCTTAACAAAAAAAAAATCCTAGATGTTGAATACTGCCAAGGTTAGGGCATCTTGCCATTATAGTCTTCCATTTATTTATTTAAAAGTTTTGGAAGATTTATTGAGAAGGTCCCTAACCAAAAAAATGTTTCAATAGCACCAAGGTCAGTGTGTAATTATGCTCAAAAACATTAACCAATTTCTAATTCAATTTCTTGTCTAATCCTACTGTTTAGTAAAACTTACACAAACCGTCCTTCTTGGCCTACGCTTGAAAGACATACAATAAATAACAAGAACTGAAGAATCAATCTAAATACTAAATCAGGTAAATCATTGTTTCTCAATGTTGGCAGTTTTAAGTTGGGTGGACTGCAACTCCCAATAACCCCCCCTTCCCCAGCCATCATGCTGGCTGAGGAATCATGGGAGTTGAAGTCTTAATTTGAAATCTTAAAGCAGCCAAGGCTAAGAAACAGTGAGGTAAAGCATTCCATGACACATTAAACCATACCTACTTCATAGGTAGCTGAGGTGGCGCAGTGGTTAAATGCAGCACTGCAGGCTACTTCAGCTGACTGCAGTTCTGCAGTTCGGCTGTTCAAATCTCACCGGCTCAGGGTTGACTCAGCCTTCCATCCTTCCGAAGTGGGTAAAATGAGAACCCAGATTGTTGTTGGGGGCAATATGCTGACTCTGTAAACCGCTTAGAGAGGACTGAAAGCCCTATGAAGCAGTATATAAGTCTAACTGCTATTGCTATTGCTATATACTGTAACATTTTAAAAAAAAATATATAGTACAGAAAGTAATTGAGGAAATGAAAACCATACACGTACAAAATTAAAGACATTTGAAAAATATATCCAGAGAGAAATAGGCAATATGAAAATACAATTGAATGATGTGGGAATTAAGTCCTTCTGCAGCTGAAGCTTTTTTGTTTTGTGCTCCATCAATTATGTTAAAAAAAAAAAACACCGAGATTTGCTTTGTAAAATGTGTGTTTGTTTTTGCACATATATAAGCAGGCACACACACATACCCTTAGGTGCTGGTACTGTTTGTATTCAGCATTTACTCTTGTAAATAAGCAATTATCTAGTTTTCTCTACTATAACAGGCATTTATTCTGCAAACCTGACCTCCCCAATGTGCATTCCATTCACTAAATGTATTGACAGATGCAATATTCAATTACAGTAATAACTATAAGTCTATAGCGTTAAGCTTCATTCTGTTTCTACAGAAAAAAGAATTCATTGCACTCCACTCCTATATGAAAAGTATGAAAACACACATTCAGACCTCACAAGGTCATGTTTTGCATTCGTCTGATTAGGAACATTCATAGATAAAGTACCACCCTTCACTAATTGTTGCTTAGCTACAATCCTTTAATTGCATTACCAAACTCAATCAATACACAGCTTTATGAATTCAGCTAAACTATGCCAAGATCATTTATGCAGAACTACCATATACAAATACGTTACCACCCACCTGGAACAGGTCTCTTAATTGACGTCCATTTAAAGAGAAGGGGAAGGAGTTCTGAGAATGCACAGGTTTCTCATGCCAGATTTCTTGGCTGCTTTATATTTAACCTAATATTGTTATAGACCAAAGAACACATAGAGTTTATAGGATAGTTAAAACTAGCATCCCACAATATTATACTATCTGTCTTAGATGAATGTTTTTTTTTTTTCTTCTATTCAATCATGTCCAATTCTGGATAAGTCCGTGCAGTTTTCTAGGAAGAAGTTTTCTTTTCTCCCATTAAAAAATGTCTGTCATATAGATTTACTTGATGTTAAATCCAGCATGCCAGACAAGGCTCAGATTACAAAACTTCAGTTCGCCACAATATAGAACAGGGGTGTCAAGCTCAAATTCATTGAGAGCCGCATCAGGGTTGGGTTTGACCTGGGGGGGCCAGAGTGGCTGTGTCCATGATGGGCATGGCCAACTCAATGTACTTGTGCTGGGGACGCCTGTGGTGACCCGAGTGCTCTGCCAGTGAAAACGGCCTCGTGAGCTCTGTTTTTGGGCTGCACTGGCCTCCTGCAACCCTCTGCCAGCAAAAACATGGAGCTCGGGAAGGCCACATGTGACCCCCCCAAGCTCCATTTTCACTCACAGAAACACCACAGGCCAGTCTTTGCTGGTTCCAGAATGGCCCTGCAGGCCAGATCTAAGTACTCCACAGGCCGGATCCATCTCCAGGGCCTTGAGTTTGACACCCCTGATATAGAAGAAAACATTAGACCTTTCCCTGCCTCTTTACTGCTATTGAGTGGCTATCTGGATTTCTGCAGACTGACCTCTAATCTATATACATCCTGTCCCAGACCGACCTCTAATCTATGTATATCCTGTCCCAGACCGACCTCTAATCTATATATATCCTGTCCCAGTCATACACAAACACGCCACAAGTCTTTATTGAGGCTTCATCAACCTCGAATAGTATTTGCTAGGATTCACCTTACATAGGAACTAGCACAAAACCCAATGAGTCCAATACTCAAGTCCGAGAACACAGTGCAAATCCATAAAGTCACCCACCATGGACATGTCCCAAAACATGTCCATGGTCTGACCACAAATCATGAAATTAAAATCAAGTCCAAAGTCCAAGAAGAAAAGTCAAAAGTCCATTCACAGAGTCAAAGAGTCCAAAAGCAAGAGTCAAGATGGCAGAACAGATGCATGGCAAGAAAAGTATGAGTTGTTTCCAGTGTCACGTTACTCCACATGCTGGGCTAGATAGCTGCTGGCTAGTGCAGCTCATTAGGAGCAGTGAGGTAGACTCACTGACCTCCCCTGTACCTCTCTCCTCTTGGTCCTGCTTGCCCTGGGATAAGTGGGGGAGTCAGTTCCTCCTCATCCAATTGCAACTATGCCCTTTCTTATGCCCACTGTTTCTGGTTGGTCTTCTGAGCCTCCTGGCTGCAGCTGCATCTCTACCTTCTGTTTATTAGCCAGATACTTATCCAGTCATTCCTTCAGCCCATTCTGAGATTCCTAGCTTCTCCTCCTCCTCTTGCCCAACCTTGCCTGGTTCAGGGTCCTCCCCATCTTCAAGACATTCCTCCATGCCTTGCTCCAAAGCTCCTGAAGCTGACCCTTCCTCATGATCTGAGCCAGCTTCTGGGGCACCCACTACAATATACTACAGTATTCTTGTTTCTGTTTTATTGCAGCTTTAAATTGGGTGAAATGGTCCATGATAGAGCAACAATTAGCTAACAAATGAGTTAACAAATAGAAATCAACTAAACTCCAGGAATCATCACTCCTGTGGGATTGAAATTTGTGGCCACTTCAGTGATTCTATGTCACATTGCTGTGACTGGCTGAAGTCACATAATTATGACATTTGCCTGCCTATCTCTAGACTCTGCAGCCAGTTGGCTGGCAATAAAGCTTGATGAGTGAGCAACAATTGGCTTTGGAACTGAGGCTGAAATTTGAAACCTCTTAATGTTGGTGGAGAGTGAAGGAAGGATGAGGGAGTGATTCAGATGTCTACTGGACATGTCAGGCTGGTTAAGGGTTGCCACAGTTATGAGCCCTCTTTCTCCCTAAAAGAATGTGGGAATATGCCAGAATGGGGAGTGGCAGTGCAACTTGCTTCAGTGTGCAGCTTCCTTGCTTCCCCCTCCTCCCAAAAATGTTTTCTGGATGAGCCACGGAAGAGGTATAGACTTCACTGGGATTCACCTGAGGGTCATGAGAGGCAGGGAAATGGCACCAGTTTATATTTATATGTGGAAAAAAAGAATATTCCCTGCCAACTTCCCACAAGTCAATGGGGAAACCAGCAAGAAGAGTGAAGTCTTCTGAGGTGATGATGGCATGGTATACCTTAGGGCTTGAAATTTGGCAGAGTTGTGACCAGGATCCATAGCTTCCATGAGATTAAAGTTTCACAAACTCATTTCAAATGCACCCTGCCCACTTCCCTTAAAGAAAGTCAATAGGGAAGCCAGCAATAAGTGGTAAGCTGCTCCTACATCTACTGCTATTTTGCTAGCCTGTGGACCTTCTGAAATAGTGACCCAGGAGGTCTAATCAAAAAATACACCTTGTTTAAAAAATCATAGCAGACTTGCATTACTTCACAATGTGAGCAGCTCAGTTTTAAGCCAGGGGATTTAGTATATTTGCCTTGTTTATTCCAAGCAGCCTATGAACAAGCAAACTGAATTGTATTTTGGAGATATGGCTAATTTACTCCCTAACAGCTTTCTTTGTTTGTTGTTATTTGCACCATCACTTGTTCTTTTTATTTTCATTTTGCTGAATGAAATATGTCACAAAATGCAAAGCTCCATCACTTTTTTAAATTACATGCAAGAAACAAATGTATGAAGAGTTGGATTTATATTCTTTTTCTGCTCCAGACTGTTCAGGTGTATGAAAAGAAAAAGAAAATGCTTCAGAATACTTACAAAACAGGTTCCATTATCTTCAGCATACCTACCATATATGGAAGGCATGAAATCATGTCATAAATCTTGCTTTGCCATTAGTACAGAGTTGATTTTAAAGGACTAGAATTCACCATCTCCTGGTGATTGGTCCAAAGTCACCCAGCCAGCTTTCATGTTTAAAGCAAGACTAGAACTGTTTAAAGGGACTTGAAATCCAAAGTTATGGGATTGGCTAAATATATTAAGCACTTGTTCTAGTTCTTCAAAACTTTCTTCCAGCACAAATAAGAAAAGTTAGATCAGAAATAGTGGATTGTGATGGACAAACAGATAGGCAAGCAAAATGAAGTATTCCATAATCTGGCTATCTTTCTAGGATAAATAGCAAAGTCTGCCAGATTTACACAACATTCTTATACCATAATTACACATTTCTGGATCTGTGAGTCCTTTTTTAAAGGCCTGCTGGCCAGGTTGTTGCACAGCATGGGAACAAATAAATGAATTAGAGGCTAGGAGATCATAGAGAACCTGAAAACCATGAGCTACAGTCACAGTTTTTTGCATCCCCTAGTTATTTCTTTTTTTAAGCAAAGTGGGCAGAAACAAATCCTATATTTTCAAAATGTAGCAGGAGCTCTTATGGATAATTGATTATTCCTAACAAAATCAGATTCACATACACAGCATCATGTATTTTAATATTACTACATACTGTTTTCTTCAGTCTTTGCTTTCGCATTCATCATAAAGTTCACCTTTCTTTCTTCTTTAAAATGGATTATCTTCATGCTTCAGATCCATTAGTAATTACCCTTTTCTGTGCATTTACCGCTCTATTTACCCAGCAGCAACTCTTCTTTACTGTACCATACTGGAGAATTTAAACTGGATTTTTTTTAAAAAATTCTTGTTGTAAATTGTGCTGAGGAAAGAATTGTATGTGAACAATTGTTTTGTGGTATTGGATACATTTAACCATATAATACTAATAAAATTATATAAAATATTTCTATTTTTTAAAACTTCAATTCAAAATAATTTTCTTGAGGTAATTCTTTCCTTAACGAAAGGGGAAAAAAACCTACATTAACAGAATTATAACATGCTCAAGAATATATGTCTCTATCAGGATCATAGAATCATTGCCAGGGTTCCAAATAGCATCCAAAAGTAAATAAAAATCCAAGGCAAAGTATTGCTCAAAGTTCCAATTTATTAAGAGAGCCATGTTGGCACATCTGGGAAAACCCAAATCTGAAAGCTTCCCGGTTTTCCCCACCCAGTTTAAAGTTCAAGATCTTGCCCCACACCCACAATTCCATCACATGGTCCAATATCCCACTGCCTTGCTGGCAGTTCCATCCATCCAGTTCCGGTCAGGTGCAGAGATGCAGAGACAAAGAATGGCCTTGTTTTTCTAGAAAGAATTTTGTTTTGGCTACACAATAGGTAACTCCATACAATCCCCCCTCCCATTTTCCCACCATAGAAAAAGGCCTAGTAGAATAATAGAAAGTGTGGCAGGCCAAAGATCCAAAAGAAAGCTGCAGGCCTGACATTCATAGTCATCCTGGAAGGGTTCTAACTCAAAGCAGAGGTCAAACATCTCACAGACCAAGGACTCACAGAAGATACAACAGTACTTGATTCAGTATGTAAGACTTGTCAGCCAAGATCAGTCAGCTCAGGATCCAGAAGGTAGAGAAAGAAAGATATGGGGGATTAATAAGTCTTTTCTGACTACCTTCCATTAGTAAGCAGGAACTGGACCTGGGTGTCAGCTCTGCAGGAATCATTACAAAGCCTTCAAAATAAAATTAGCTTTGCAATAATGTCTTTATCTTCACTGCTATTCTGCTGTTCTATCATGCTTGCTCAGTTCCTGACCTAAATCCTTGGATTTTTTTTTTAAAAAAACTATTCTTCTTCTGCCAAATCCTAAACTTAATCATTGTGCTTTTTTCACTGAGTATCACACTATGTCAGCATTCCAATTATCATTCAGAATTAAATCAGAGCTGAAGAAATAACTTTCATCAAAGTTCCAATTTAATAAAGCAGACATGTTGGCACATCTGTGGAATCCCAAATCTAAAAGCTTCCTGGGATTCCACCCAGTTGAAAGTTAATGATCTTATCCCCACCCCCATAAATCCATCACATGGTCCAATCTTCTTCACCCATGCTGGCATTTCCACCCATCTAGTTCTGGTCAGATGCAGAGTTGTGGAAACAAAAGATGACCTTGGCTTCTAGAAAAGAATGACAACAACACATTCCACAATTTTACTCCTTTCTATTCCTCCTTCCAATTGCTACACTAATGAAACAGCATAATGAAATAATAGAGAGTGTGGCAGGCCAAAGATCCCAAAAAGGAATATAACTGCAGGCCTGACATGCTATCTCTTTGGACTGTTGCATGTAACACAAGACTAGGTTGCTATTACAATACTCCAGTTTCTAACTGATTTTTATTAGATCTGTTAAAGCCGAGAACAGGATTCTTTTATAATTGATTCAACAGTATACCACGTCCCTAGCATCCCACACAGCTTTTAAATCGCATAACAAAACTTTTCCCATCAGACTTTTGTCAGACTAGGAGGTATACACCTTCCGATGGTGATGAGGAGATTTGTAAAAGAAAAGAAAACAGCCATAGCACTTTCCTGAAGGAAAAGAAAAGAGTAATAATTCAAAAACATCATCTAAATACATTTTAAAACATCATTGGGAATGGAAAAATAGAAGTATGTTATTGCAGGAAAATAAGATTTTGGACAAAATTGGAAGATAGAATTTGGCACAATGTTACTTATAATATACTAGCCAATAACTCGGCATTGCCTGGTTATTTATTGATACTCCCTTACCAGAAGGAGTACTGTGAAGCCATTACCATGGCAACTCCACTGCACTGCACAGTAGAAGCCATTTTATGGAAGTATGATAGAAGCCATTTTAAGACACAACAGGCTATATCTTAACAGAACATACCCCCCAAGGAGTTTTGGGGTGTCTTGCTCCCACAATATTTGTTTCCTGAGATTAAGCCATCTGTGTACCAAGTTTGGTTGAAATTACTGTAGGCATTCCAGAGTTATACTGGAACACACACACACACACACAGATATAGATGACAATCATTGACACATCTTCAATGACAGTAGTTTGTCATATGAACATTAACATTCCCAGTTTTTCCTATATCAAACTATTCTGGCTGTTTAGTACATGATTACTACTTTTGTAATTGTTATCACAATAACATTTTTTTAACCAAGTTGAAGCTTTTTAGATAATATTTATTCTTCTAATCTTCTCACAGTAGTGTATCGATCTTTTATTGATCTCAACAAAATGAATTGGGAAGGAGGACTTCCTTCTTTTCCTAAAGAAAATTTCTAAAGTGTCCTGTTAAAGATAAATGTTTCTAATATCACGCCTGACCGATTCAGGGATTACTGGCTTTCTGTTTCAAGTCATGTTGTAAGCAGAAACCTTCACAGTATGTTACTCATGGTAATGAAACATTAAAATGGAAAATCTTTTAGTATTTTATCATAGTAGGATAATTTTATTGCTTTTTTTTTTTTTTACAAAAAATCTTAAGTTATTTGGTTGCCTTGAGCTGAAGCTATCACTGACAGCATTGCCATGCTCCAAAACACTAACTTGTTCTAACTTGCCTTATAGATGGCATTCCATTCAGCTGGTGGATTGGAAAAATCAATGAGACACAGACATACTGGGGAGGTTCCACTCCTGATGTGCAGAAATGTGCTTGTGGAATAGAAGGAAGTTGCATTGACTCTGAACATGACTGTAACTGTGATGCTGACAGAAATGAATGGTGATTGTTTTCCCTCTCATTTCTTTTGTTGTCAAGGCTGAATGTTTTTGTATGTTTCTAACTCTCTTCTCAGGTGGCGGCGAGGAAATATCAGAGTACTCTTAATAAGGCTGCCCTCAGTATTCCTCCATTACAATTTCTTAAAATGCTTCATCCCTGCATGGCCACTCAAACCCAAAATTGTCTAAGATTTCCTTAGGTCTGATCCAACTGTTCCTTAGCAGGCATTTTCAGGAAATTCTTAGATGAGACAGAATGGGCAAATGAATTAGATAAACGATTGTTTTGAAAAAAGTTTGAATCTTTCCTTTCATTTACTTTCCTCTCCTCTCCTATCCTCTTCTCTCATCTCTTCCCCTTTCCCCTTCCCCTTTCCTTGTTATAATTCAAGAGTCAAATATAGGGACTTGTACTTGCTTATTAAATATAATTTTTCTTCTGAGCAAAAGAATATTGTTCTGGTAATCAGTTGATAGAGTAACAAACAAACAGCATCCTGTTGATAATTTGAGAAAATCTGAAGGAATTCCTTAATATCTGAGAGAATAAGAAGAAATGGATAAAAAATGAAATGGTTTTGATGAAGATTTTTGATTTTTGTGATCATGGGAAACGGTGAGTTTATATTGGTCATAATCATAGTTTGATATTTCATTATGTCAGTAGTATTGTATCTATGGCCAAAGAAATATCATTTTAAGACAGTGAAAGATACTCAAAAAGCTGGAATTTATGTTATCTTGTACGAATTAGTCTATACTTTCATGGATAGAGATATTCCTGCCTACCCAGCTTCTGGGCTACTAATACAATAACATAGAGGTATTATGTATGCTGTATGTATTTTGCATGATAAAATAAAGGATCCAGATACAAAATTATCAACAAACCAGTATTATAAGTTTGGAAGACCACATATTATTGTCACCAGAAAAAGCTCATAAACTTGGATAAATGTTAGCAAATTATCTTTTTTTATTCTCATGAAGGGATTACTTCTTTGGGCAGCAAATAATCACTGATTGGCTGGCAGGTTTCCATGCTCAGATATTCAACCAAAAGGGAAAACTTTGATTGCTAGTTCCCTGTGACCTCTAGATTCACAAAAATTAGACCTGCCATGCACACAGCATTCTGAGTAGAACTCTATCTATCTTAATGCTTTTTTAAAAGATGGATTGTAAAAGCTCAGGATGTTGCAGCAGCTCATAGCCTTTACCATATATCAATTATAAGAATGGGACATGAGACCACGAAGGTAAAAGAGATACAGGTTTATTGTTGCATCAAGTTCAGAGTGTTAACACATCAAGATTTGAACTCCTTGGGCTCCACCGAGGACACTAGTTTTATACCGTGCTCCAAACTGAGCTTTCTCAAGGCATTTCCATAGATGAGACAAACAAGACATTTTGAAAAGGAGAAGTTCATTTTGGAATGTTACAAAGGGAGAAGTACATAGAAAAAATACAAAAACAGAATGTCTTGAGCTATCGACAGTTTCACCTCTGTTCTATCTTACACCCATGCTTGGCTTCCTCTGCCCCTCCTTTACAGCATCTTGCCACACTGTTCCAGTAAGGTTTGTTGCAACTTAATAAAAATCCACATTAAGTCTATATTGATATTTAAAAGCTAGTAAGAATTTAGAGGCTGGGGGCTCATAACCAGGTGATATGGTGATATTTTGGCCGTTTTCTCCCGGCTGCCTCAAGGAAACAAAATAATGGTCATTAGAAAGAGTTCCTTCAAGAATTAGAAAAACCTTTGCAAATGATCTTTTGTAGGTTGAAAAAAAATTACATAATCTGGATATGGGGTTGGAAAGATATTAACTGAGTGAAAAAATCTACTTTCAAAATTGCAGAGAATATTTATCTCAGAATCTGTCATATTTCTTCATTATATTGAATATGTTAGATTAGTTTCTTGCAGACTTAACAGGATTGTTTTTAAGAAACGGAAAAGAAGGAAATACTTTTCAGTATGCAGAGAACAGTTTGTCTGAGATACACTAAAGGAAAGATCAGTGAATGACTGCTGTCATACTTTCATGCCAGAGTATGATAAAGATGGAAGATTTCAGAAAGCATTACCAAGTCAAAACATTTGTCATAAACATTCAATTCAGGAATCGGAGCCAAATCAAAATACTTTCTTAAAATAATGTTGCGTTGATTAAAACATTAATGTAATTTAATAATACAGACAAAGTTTTCATTAATGCTGCCTGCCAAAATGCAAGAATGTTATTATTCTTAACCAACTTTTAATTTTTAAAGCCTACTATGGCTGTAATCTGCCATCTAATTTTATCACAATACTGGTAAATGTCAATTGCTTTAAAAAGAGAAAGAACTGGGGTGTGGGGAATCTTTATGTTTGCTCTTTTGTGATTGTGACAACTTTATCCTTTCATAATCATCTAATATTTTTGCAAAGTTCTTCTTAAAAAACCCCAATCAATTTGCATTTTCCTCATAAATAAATCTGATTTTCACTTGTTAAGAGGCAGCCCATTTTTAAAGCTAAATATAAATATGCAAATATACAGTTTGGAAAGCAAGCATATTTGGTGCTGGATTGCTGAGCTTTGTTAAATTTCTAAAAACACACCTATGAAACATTACATCACTACTTCAGTATTTAAAAATAGGAAAACTTTAATTTGAAATCCTGAGAATGTTTCTGAGAAAGGCATATCCCTGATTTTTATTCCCTCCCCAGAAAAAGATATTTTCCTTCTGTCTCAACTAGTAGATTCAAAACATTGTAGAATATTTTTTTAAAATTATCTCACTGTTCTACTGTGCTACTAATGATAATCTCTGAACAAAGTTTTATTTTTGGCTCATCATTGATGTTACACAACCTCACTCTGTGTACTACTTCTCTTTTTTTCTTTTCTGAAGTATCCAGAAGGATCCTTAAAGCACTTTTTCTAAGTAACAAAAAATATTAAAGGACATAAACTTTTTTGACCTTCAGCTTACTTCATCAGATCAAATCTTATGCCAGCCCTGAGGGATGAGTGGAATTCTCTTGTTAGGCACAGTGGCATTAATGTTGTGGGAAAGGTGGCAGGGAGGATGGCAAATGGCAATCAAAGGATCACAGAGCCCTTGGCAACCTGTTGTAAGTTGCCAAGCACTAAGATTGTAATCACGTCACCATGGGGCTGCTGCAGTAGCTGTAACGTCAGGGACTAGTCATAAGTCCTTTCATTCAGCACAATCATGACTTTGAAGGGTCGCTGAATGAATCACAGTAATCAAGAATTATCTATAATTTAACTCAAGGACGAAGTTAAAAAAAATGGTGTCCCATTCATAGTTGTAGGAAAGTTATGTTTTTACTTTTTTTAGAGAATAGAAAAACAGTTATAATACTGAGAGCAATTCTCAGAAGATCAAGCTTGCCAAAGAAGCACAGGGACTTTGAAACTAGATCTCTCAGAAAACCTCTAGTTTATTACATTCTATGAATATTTAATAAATATTGAAAATAAATATTAAATATACTAAATTGATTTGGTGCATTTTCATAAATTGCTTTGAACCAGTTTGATAAATTGAATCAATAGTTTAGTTTGATCATATACAGGAAACATGTCCAGATCAATTTTGATGGATTCATTTAAATGAACTTAATGCATCCTAACTGATTTCATTGGATTCAGATGCTGTCTAGACATGCATGTATGAATTTTAATAGTACAAATCTGAATCAATTTGGATTTAAATCAGTCCAGTTCCTATCTACTTTTAATACACTTTGAATGTTCAGATGAAAACTGATAAAATTTCTCAATTAATTGTAATGTTTATTCAATTCTAATAACTATTGTTTTTCAACATACCATATTTGGGGTCTTATTTTCTTTTGACTCTCAAAATAAGTGCTTGGCCTTATTTTCAGGGAGGTCTTAATATTTTTGAGGTGCAGGAGGCCCCTTAACCTTAGCCTGCAGATCAGCTGATCCAGAGAGGGCCAGAAGTGCTGTCTCTGTTTCTGGCACACTCTTGCCAGCCCTAGCATTGCTGGGCCTGCCACTCTTTTTGTGGCTGCCACTAAGATAAGGGGCGCGGTAGCAAGGGTTTGCAAGAGCTACCTCCGTGAGGCCATTCCATGTGGATGGCAGGTGCATGTGGGGGTGCATGGGACATGTTTCCCCCCTTTGCCCCCAGGAAATGAGAAGGACTGGCTGTGCATGCATTTAAATATTTTAGGGGAGGGCTTATTTTAGAGCATACACTCAAAAGCCCAATTATTATCCAGGGAGGTCTTATTTTCAGGGAAACAGGGTACTTTTTTTAAGATTTACAAGGAATAGTTGCCTGTTCTGTGGACATAAAATATCTAACTTTGGAGGTGATTGACTAATAAAGCAAGTCTTCAAATTTTGAGTAGCAAAAAAATAAAAAAGACATTAATCCTCTTATTTTTTATTTTATAAATTCCACAGATTTTGTTCAAAAAATATGTCGTCAAACACCCAGAAAAGGTTAAGATTCTCCCATCCTTACTGAAATAAAAGAAACCTAAACATTGGATATTTTCTTTTGAAAAACATGAACAAAGTAAGAGTTACATGCTACCCTGTAGTAATTAGACTTCAAAAACCATGATGACCATTTGGCCCCAAATCATTGATTTGTCACAGAAACAGATCATGGTTTAGGTTTGTAGCTACCTGTAGCTATCGTGGGCTTTGTATGATCACCCTCCCATATTCAATGCCTTGGAGATGACCACCAATCAGAGTCAGAAAATGTCTGCCAATAGGTGATAACATTTGCTGAGCTGATCAATATTCTGACTCAGTACAGGTGGTCCTTGTTTAAGAACCATTTTTTCCACAGACCATTCAAATTTACAGCACCAAGTTAATAATGCTTACAATCAGTTCTTGTACAGTGGTTGCAGCGTCCATAAAGTCATGTGATCATTATTTGGCTATTTTAATGATTGGCTTGAAATTATCATGCTGCAATATCCTGCAGTCATATATGTAACCTTCACTACTAGCTTCTGAAAAGCAAAGGCAAAGGGGAAGCAAGCATGACATTGCAAATAACAACCACAGGATGTCACACTTACTGACAGCATGGGAGTCACTTAAATATAACAGTTTTCCACCATAGTGTTTAGCAATGGAAATTCCAGTCCTAATCAACCTAATTAAATGAGAACTACCAATAAATAATTAGTAAAAAAAAAATAATTACCATATTTTTGGAGTATAAGACGCACCGGAGTATAAGACGCACCAAGCTTTTGAAGAGACATTTTTTTAAAAAAAAAAAAGTAGGTAGGAAAATAGAGGGATAGAGAGGGAAAGAGAGAGAAATACAGTAGGGAGGTAGGGAGAGAGAGAGAGAGAGTAGTTAGGTAGGTATGTAGATAAAGGGGGAGAGAGAGAGAGAGAGAGAGAGAGAGAGAGAGAGAGAGAGAGAGAGAGAGAGAGAGATACAGTAGATAGGTAGGGAGAGACAGAGAGTAGGTAGGTAGGTAGTTAGATAGAGGGAGAGAGAGAGAAATACCATAGGTAGGTCCATAGGTAGATAGAGGGGGAGAGAAAGAGATACAGTAGATAGGTAGGGAGAGAGAGAGAGTAGGTAGGTAGGTAGGTAGATGGAGAGAGAGAGAGGGAGAAATACCGTAGGTAGGTAGGGAAAGAGAATAGGTAGGTAGGTAGATGTTTCTAGGTGTATTTATCCATGTGTTGGAGAAGGAAATCGCTGACAATCTCCAGCACCTAAGACCTTGTTTCTGCTGGCTGGCACAGTACTTGATCAATGTAATTCTCATTAATGAGTTAAAGAGCTTTCCAAAAGGGGGGGGGTGTCACTCTGCAAACCTCCCCAAAACAGCCTGTTTTTCGCAAAAACAGGCCCATTTTTTTAAAAAAAGGCATAAATAACCTGTGGCACGACAAAACCACACTGGTCAAAATCGTGGTGATAAAATCACGGCGCTAAAGCCGCGACATCATCACCGCGCGTCATCACCACTGTGACAACAGCACGGCAACAGAAGGGCGCTTTAAAACGGCACCACGGCAGAAAGCCGACTTCAATTAAGGTAAGCATTAGGATTAGGTTTAGGGGTTTGTTTTAGGGTTAGGTTTAGGGTTAGGGTTAGGTTTAGCGTTAGGTTTAGCATTAGGGTTAGGTTTAGGGTTAGGATTAGGATTAGGGTTAGGGTTAGGGTTAGGGTTAGGGTTAGGGTTAGGGTTAGGGTTAGGGTTAGGGTTAGGTTTAGGGTTAGGTTTAGGGTACTGAGTGCTTGGGAATGCGCGATTTTGCCCTCCACGATTATGTCATCGCGTTAGGGTCGTGTTTTTCCTTAGCGCTTAGAACGGCGTGAATTAGTCTTTGCGCTTATGTCTCCGTGCAGAAGGGCTTCGTAGATTTGTGGTGGAACCAAATAACCTTGGGGGGGGGGGGCTTCTCAAAAACCAGCAAAAAACGATCCATTTTTCATGTCAAAAAAAATGGATGCATAGCCTTATGGAGACTTATAGAGTGCTCTTGGGGGTTGGTGGATGGGGCAAAATTGAGGAAAAACCGACCCATTTTTCACTCATTTCTGCCCTCCCTAGCCCCCAGGAGCTCTCTAAAAGCCTCCATAAGGCTATGCACGGCCATTTTGGTGAAGGGGTGGGGCTTCAGGAGGCCACCCAGATTTTCAGCATCTTTTTTGAGGAAAAAAAACATGTGTCTTATTCTCTGAAAAATACGGTCGTTCAAAATTCCCTCTGTCCAAGAATATGTGTGTTTTTCACTTACACTGTATTTAATAAATTCAGCACTGAGTCTAAAAAATTAAACCATTCAAAAAGTTGAATTATTTTCTGCTGTTTATCATTTATTTTCTTTCTTGCTAAGCTACATAGGGCTGTTTCTTAAAACATGAATAGACTGCCTATTTAAGAGGTCAATTAGTTTTTTAATAGATCAGGAAAAACCATGGCTGCATAAAGTTAGGTGATGTATAGCTGTAATGGTTTCATTCTACCATTCATGGTATATCTGTTTTTGCTGTTAAAAATGCTGTAATGTTCCATCATGTCATGACTATCTTATCCATGTATCTTCTTCAAAAGCAGGATATTTTTTCTACACATTTCTTCCATAGGTCTGAGGATAGTCATAAACATTTATTCTGAAACTATTTCTTTATTTGTGGCAGGACAAATGATACAGGACTTCTGTCCTACAAAGACCATTTGCCAGTAACAGAGCTAGTCATCACAGATACAGGCCGTCCAAATTCTGAAGCAGCTTATAAACTTGGACCTTTAATCTGCCAGGGTGATAGTAAGTAAATATGTTGTGTGATTTTGTATCAAGTGATCTCTCTCTCTCCCTCTCTCCCCCTCCCTCCCTCCCTCCCTCCGTCTGTCCGTCCGTCCCTCTCTCTCACTCTCTATCTCTCTCTCTCTTCCTCATGCATACAGTTCATAGGGCTTTCAGGTTAAATTTGAATCCATTTTTTTCTTACACAGTAGCTGATCATTGGACAGGGAAGGACCTGCATTCCTCTTATCAATGTTGTGAATATAAAATTCAAATTGACTAGCTATTTATAGTGTATGGCTACTATATAGGTTACTTTTACATCTACAGTAAGTCTGTGCACGTTTGCGGGAAAAGTCATTCTACACAGAGTGATACTTATTTAAAAATAAAAGTGCAGATTTAATATCATGCTAATACTTGAACTATAAACTTAAAGTAGCAAGATAATAAAGCACATGCAGCTCTTCTATCTGTAAAAGCTGATGAAATGTAATTTAGATTAGAACATTCAGCGCTGCAATAAAATGGTTTTGAGTAAGCTCTTACATTAAGTTTGCTTTCAATAACTTTGGAAGCATTTGAAGCTCACATCTGCTCTATCTATTTTATGCATCACTATAAAACATTTTGGGCATACAATTTTTTTAGATGTATTCGTCCTATGTAATCTGTTTTTGCCTTAAAGAAAAAAGCATAAAGCAAAGATATAAGTACAAACAACATACATTTTAGATACATTTCCCCTGTGTATGGCATTTATTTGTCCTAATGTATTTGAGATAAATGAGTGGTGTGTGTGTGTGTGTGTAACATAACACCACAGAATTTGAAAAAGTAGTAAAAGTATAATATTATATCCTGTATATCTTTTCTTGACA
The DNA here is from genome assembly GCF_051295495.1 of Thamnophis sirtalis. NCBI lineage: Eukaryota > Metazoa > Chordata > Lepidosauria > Squamata > Natricidae > Thamnophis > Thamnophis sirtalis. The sequence continues at coordinate 62,134,449 of NW_028261385.1, forward strand.
CTAGAACCAAACAAATGTATTCTTTCTGCTTAATCAAAGAACTTATCAGATCAGCCATTAATAAATCAACACATACTGAAACACTGGGAAATTAGATAGAAAGTGCAATGTATTTATATCCTGTCTTTCTCACCAGAAAATTTCCTCAAAATGGTTTATGCAAAATTAAAACTTTTATTGAAAGTTTTACAAGAAGTTTAAAAACTAATATAAAGTAGAGGGGATAATATATCGAGTATAACTGAAACTTGATGTTTAAAACTCATTTATAATTTATCTACCATGGTGTTTTTTTTTGGGGGGGGGGATGACATTTCTAAAAAAGAAAAAAAAATCATGAGACTAACCAAAGAAAATATATTTAGTTTTCACTGGCTGATATTGCCTGATTTAATTTACCAAGTGTATAGCTTATGAAAGAGATAAATACATAGACAGGATATAGCAGAATGTGCAGTATGTAAATTTAGCAAACAAAATAACTTTAGAATTTAACTTTCTTGAAAATCAATAAGGAAAGATCATGCATCCCAGCATGTTCCCTTACACGTTCATGGACTGCATAGTAACTGGTTATTTCATATAAGGTTGCTAAAAACTCTTAGAATTAGTACAATAGACTTGTTCTAATCTTTGGATTGGTGAGGAAGCAATGCAAATGAAACTGTAGTATAATTTTCATTAACTAAGCATTAACTATTTACTAGAAAACATGTGTATGCAAATATGAGCATTTTAATTTTCCTTCCTTCCTTTCTTCAAATATTGATAATCTAGTGGTTGGTCTTGAAATGGAAACAGAACCCCAAAGTGGATAACAGTCAAAGATGGGGGGGGGGAAGTATGTTGGTAGAGTAGACAACAAGACAAGAACAATGAAAAGTTCATAAGAAAACAAGTAGCAACTGAAATAAACATATGGGAGGTGTCATTCAGATTCATGATAATGAGACTGCTTTCATCAGCAGCAAAAGCACTCAGCATGAGTCATTTTCTAGTTGACAAAATATCACATTGTTGAGAAAGTAACTGAGAAGGTTCTTTGGTATCACCAATTTGATTTTTTAGATAGTATGATTTGGAATTAAGCCTTTGTAGATTATCTGGAAAAAGGCAGACTTGAATCATAAGTGAATTGTGGCACTTACAAATTGAACTTTCAAAGAAGGCATTTAGTGAACTTTCAAAGAAGGCATTTAGTGAAATCTTTGGGGATAATTAATATGTTAATTGCCAGTTCATTAGATACAACTGTATATGTAATAGAATTTTCCACCTTCTTTGTTCTATATTTAGGAGAGTTTTGGAATGCAGCCTCCTTCAACACTGAGGCCTCCTATCTCCATTTTCCCACTTTTCATGGAGAACTGAGTGCAGACATGTCCTTTTTCTTCAAAACTACAGCTTCTTCTGGTGTGCTTTTAGAGAATCTGGGAATCAGAGACTTCATAAGGATAGAACTACACTGTGAGTCATATTTAAACAGATTATTTTTATTGGCTTCTTTTAAACATGTATTTTACATATTTTGGCCATGCCAAAATATTGATTGCTAAAGCTGTCTGAAAATTTGAGAGGTGGCTTTACTAAAGGCTAAAGATGCAGTTATCCTAGATGAGGGCTTATAAGCACCGTATTATATGTACCTGCTCTTTTAATTACAAGATTTCAGTAATATCCTGCTTGTTCTCATGATTCCTATGGAAACATAGGGGCAAATGACTCTTCTTCAGATAGTGCAGGTTGTCCTCAACTTACAAGCACAATTGAGCCCAACATTGAATGAATGAATACATTTGTTAAATGAATTTTGCTTAATTTTATGATCTTTCTTGTCACTGTCATTAAGTGAACCACTGCAGTTGTTAAGTTTGTAACATGGTTGTTAAGTGAATCTGCCTTCCCCATTGGCTTTCCTTGTCAGAGGGTTGCAAAAAGGGATCACATGACCCTGGGACACTGCAACCTGTCATAAATATGAGGCAGTTGCCAAATGTCTGAATTTTGATCACATGACCATGGGGATGCTGCAATGGTCGTAACTGAGAAAAACAGTCAGATGTCATTTTTTTCAATTGTCACTAAATGAACTGCTGTAAGTCGAGGACTACCCATAGCACGCTGTATTTGTAATACTGTGCAGTTTGAATGAATAACTTTTTGTGTTAAATGAAGCCAGCTCTTCCTAGAACTGATTGTATTACAGTATCAAATGATGCCTGTGGAGAGCCTTGTGTCTTAAAAAGGAAGGAGAAAATCCCATGTATATATAATAATTTCATCTTTAAGTATAAACATTCCTACATTGTATGAAAACTATATTATTATTTTAAGAGTAGTTGGAAAGAATTTATTCTCTACATTTATTTTTTTGTTTTGTTTTATAAAACAGAATAATAGGAAATATCCAAGTGGGCCTTGCTTTGGAGTTCTTTCTTCACATATAGGCTTCAAAGACCAAACTTTAGTAGTCACTTCTATACAACTGTTTTCTTTCTTTTTCATGTTTTGAAATATAATCCTATATAACATTTATTCTGCTTTTCTGATAAGATGTAGTTTCAGACCATACCAGGGAAATATTTGAAAAGTTGATGCGAAAGACAGCACATCAACTTAGAAAACAGACCTCATTACTGGAAATTTGCTGACTGGCAGGGACTAGCATTGAGTATCTGTTCCACATGGTTACTGTCAAGGTTTTGAAAATGGAAAGCAGTCTGCCAATGCCACAGATTCAAGGTGTTGTTTTTTTAAGCTTCCAAACTCTAATAGAAAGCAAAGATGGAAAATTTGCATAGATCAGAGAAACTAAATCAGTTGAATTTATGGTTAAAGCGTTAAACTAGAACCAGGGTGAATCATATATGATTGCACATCCACTAGCCTTAGATATTGTTATACACTTTTGAAAAGGGTGCTTTGTGTGCCAATTTGAGGTTGGATATTATCTAAAGAGAATCCAGCTAGAACTCCTAAAGAAACAAATGTATTCTCTATACTTTACATTGAAAGTTTTGGATTTCTGGCAAGGTGGGGGGAGAGATGGGAGAAGATTTGACAAAATATCATAATTTTACTTCAAAAAGACTTCCTGTTCAATTATTCAGATACTTACTGTGGAATATGATAACTGATGGACTTTAGATCAAAGTGTCTTCACAATGTAGTAGAATAGAGGACATGAATTTGCTCTTTTTCTGATGTTTTGTTATATTAAATAACAATATAATTGCCTTGCCATCTGCTACATTGATGAGAACTGCTGTATAATACAGTGATGCAGTAGCCTCAGAGAATCATTAAATGAGGATATAATAGAGTATTGAGTTTCACACAGTTGAGCTGGAATCTTAACAATTATCAGACATGTATGGAGCATTGGTTGACCAAACTGAAGATGACCACATAGTAGAGAAATGGTGCTATTTCTTTCATAAAGTGTCAGAATGCACACAGTGCATAATGCAGGACCTGTCTGATGCTTTATTAACTTATCAAGGAGTAGGTCACTTATATTCCTGTATGCACCAAAACATAACAATGCTACTTCTCCTGTTCTGGTGGCATCTCAAATAAGACTGCATCTGCAGAAGTTTTGAGTGCATTTTTGTTAGGATTCCTGTTTTGTTGCAACAGAGAAAAAAATGGCTATTTTTTTTTAAAGATTACTTTTCTAATAGTGCCTGTTAAAATGTTTTGGTATTCAAAGGCATGGATCTTAAGGATCTATAAATCAGTCAAGATCTAATTTGAATTCAAGGAGTTAAATTCAATATGATTTTGATTCAATTTCATGATTATATTCAAAGATATATTTTGAGGGGTAATCTGCTTGCCTTTGAATTTTGTCTTTGAATTAACACAGATCCTGCCAGTGATTATGAATCTTCTTAAAGCAAAATAGCCTAATGGTAGAATATCCTCTCTGCTAAGATAGGAAGGGTGTAGAGAGGATTGTACGCTTTTGATGTCAGATGAAGAAAACTTCAGATTTTTAGTTGAATATTATGTTGCTACTCTCTTTACTCACAATATCTATCAATTAACTGCTCCTTTGGATCACAATTAGCACCTAAACGAGCTTGACCTGTTTTTAACCTTTCTGATTGGCTTTCGTTATTTATTTATTTATTTTATTTTATTTTTTATTACATAGACAACATAACATAACAATAGAAAAAAAAAACAATGGGAAAAGGAGAGGAAAAAAAACCCCATCATCACATACAATATGTCATTTGATCACAGGTGCATCCCTACTACGTTTATACATCCCATATCTCTCTGTTGTATATTTAATAAACACCACAATAACCTGGGGTTTAAAAAAAATGGGGGGGGAGACAAAAAAGAAAAAAAAGAAAAAAAAACCATCATCACATGCAGCATGCCGTTTGGTTACAATTGTTTTAACCTCTACATCTTCAAATAATATTTACCGTCTCAAATATTTCATATAATATAACTAAAGGCCTTATTTTCATTCTACAATATATAGGCTTTCGTTATTTTGATAAGTTGATCTACACTGCCAGTTTCAGTTGTATTCATAAAGGATACATGCTAGACAAAGAATATAGGTCAGTTAAAATGTACAGCCTGATACATAAATATCAATTTCTGAATGCATTTGTTCTTTTAAGAGTCTATGCTCTTTTCATCAATAACAATAACAACAACTATTATTATTATTGTTGTTGTTGTTGTTGTTGTTATTTGTGTAAAAATTATAATATTAAAACAGCAACAAACTGGTGGGAACATAAGCCTGAAAAGTCACCAAAAATCAGATGATCAAGATCTTGTGGGATTTTCGCATACAAACGGACAAAATACTGGCTCATAATACACCAGACATCACACTGGTTAAGAAAAATAAGGTTACAATCATAGACATCGCAATACCAGGTGATAGCAGGGTCGCCGAGAAGGAACATGAAAAAATTGCGAAATACCAGGACTTAAAAATAGAAATTCAATGATTATGGCACAAACCAGCAGTGGTAATTCCAGTGGTAATCGGCACACTGGGTGCTATTCCAAAAGCACTGGAATTACATTTAAAACAGTTAAAAATTGACAAAATCACCATCATTCAAATGCAAAAAGCTGCACTGCTTGGATCTGCACGCATATTACGAAAATACGTTATGATGTCCTAGGCCCCTGGGTGGGACCCGACTAGTAATCAATGCCAAATCCAGTGAAACAACTGGTCGCTGTGATACAATTCTGTTGTTGCAATAATAATAATTAATAATAAAAATAAATTTAAAATAAAATAATTTTAAATTTATCAGACTTGAACATTCTGATTCTACACACAAACTTTTGAATATGTACCACGCTTTACATCAATGAAGTGACATCGGCCGGTTATACCTGCCAAGAAAAATAGGAGAGAGGGGGCTATTGCAAATCTATCAAACTGTAGAAGAAGAAAAATGAAATTTGAATGATTATGTGGACCAAAGTACAGAAAAATTGCTGCAGGCTGTGAAAATGGAGAACAGCATAAAAACAGAAACAAAGACAGAATGTAAGGAAAAACAACTGGATGAAAGATTGAATAGATGAAAAACCAAAGCTTTGCATGGACAGCACTTGAAAAACATTGAAGGAAAATGTGATGACAACTTGACATGGGCATGGCTTAAGATGGAAACTATCAAGAAAGAAACGGAAGGTTTAATAATGGCTGCTCAAGAACAAGCACTACAAACTAATGCCATGAAAGCGAAGATACAAAGATCTACTGACAACTCAAACTGCCTACTTTGCAATAACAAAGGCGAAACTGTTTCACATTTAATATGCGAATGGAGCAAAATTGCACAAACTGATTACAAAGCTAGACATGATCGAGTTGATAAATTAATCCACTAGTCATTATGTAAAAAATATGATTTATCTTTATCCAGAAAGTTATGGGAACATAAAGTGGAAAAAGTTATCGAAAATGAGAAGGTGAAGATTTTGTGGGACTTTCAAATACAAACGGATCCTCATTTGGAGCACAACATGGCAGATATCACAGTTGTAGAGGGTCAAAGTATACAGTTTATTGATATCGCTGTTCCAGGACATGCCAGAGTTGAAGAAAAATAACTAGAAATAACTAGAAAAAATAATGAAATATTGCGACCTGGCCATCGAAACTACACGGCTATGGATGAAGCATGTAACCCATTGTCATCGGGGCACTTGGCACCATGTCCAAGAATTTTACAAGATACATCAACAAATTGCAGCTTCCTGCAATAACACCAGCGGAACTGCAAAAAACTGTGCTACTTGGAACATCTTATATTTTAAAAAGATACTTGGTTGATACCTAGGATGCTGGTAGCAAACTGTATCAACCATTAGTACCAGTCACTAGTATTTGTAATGTATTTTTGAATGTTCAGTTGGCTGAGTTTTATGTTTAATGAATAAAGTATATAATAGGATGATTCTTATGCAGTGTTCAAGGTTATAGGTTATCTTCATAGTCCCATCTCCAAAGACAGAGCCAAGAAAAAGAAAAGGAAGTAGAAGGGAGCAATAGACATCATCTGTAGGTTCAAACAGTTGGTAAAAGTGCCAGAAGCTTATAGGAAATTGCAAGTGTCACTGTACATTGTACAGGTATATATCTATCTACATATTGATATATTTTATCTTCCAGGCATTTTAAAAGCATTAGTTTATTGGGTGTTTTAAGAGAACTTTCAATTTTAGAAAAGGTTAGAAAGGTTTTTTATTTTCTTAATTTAAGAAACAGATTATTTCATTGACCCAGGAATATATATTAGATATGTAATTGACTATTTCCATGAGAATCTTGACTGAAGGTTTGTACATTTTTAGTCTCTTGTTAATTTATCAAACCTATCAGAGGATCCTTGCTCATTGGGAGTCCTGCCTTCAGTTAATGATGGCCCAACATATTTCATTTTATTATTTTGTTATCTAAAGCTGTTTTGTTTTAAGCACCAAACAGCACTACTGATTTTTATGCAGAGTCAATAACTGATTTCAGGAAAGAGCTCTGCTTCCAAAATGATTGGAAAATAAGTTCCCTTAATTGTGACATAAGAGCAAAATTCAATTGACTGGTTCTCATCAATGTAGCAAACTCTGAATATAAATGACTTTAGTACTTCATGCTAGGTTATTCATTTCAATTATATTCATCAGGTATATGTGCAGCACTTCAAATATATACAATCTGCTACTTAACATCATTCATTCATTCAAACAATCAATCATTCATTCATTTTAGAAGTATATTTTTCACAAAACCTATTCTTGAAAAACAAATATATTTTGATTACCTCTTAGAAGTATCCTTTTCCATATAATACTGCTCAAACACGAGATGAATTAACAGTCTACACAGTGAGTGATTCCATTGAATAGAAAAGTATATTTGTGTTGAGAAGATCAATTTTGTGACTAGATCTGATTATATCTAAATTCATGTCCTGTCTTCCTAACTGGAAGCCCTTGAAGCAACTAATATCTTTTGCCTCAAAAGCAATACAGCAGATTCCAGTATGTAGCTTGCATCCAAATGTTAGACTGTCATAGTTTTAATGTCCATAATAGTCAATAAATGGTCTGAATAATTCCATTTATAAATGTATGTATAATTAAACAAATGATTTTTTCACATAAATTTACACTAGAATTTAACTTTCAGTTAACTCCTGTTTCAGACAATGGTAGGATATTTACACAATTTCTTTTAGCTAAGAGATAATTCACTCGGTTGTTGTTTTTTAGCATAAACTTACATAAACTTACACTCCAAAATTGTAATCAACAAACCTGCATTTTCTAGGTTGTATTATCGAGGTTCAATTTCAACATATCTAAACTGTAAATTTTTCAGATTTTTGCCTAATGTGGACATAATATGAAAAAGGCTGAGATTTATGGTCCCACAGTTCCTATGCAACTGAACTACTACAACAGCAGAACATAATATTACATAACAGGAGTATAATTTCCTTATCACTTTGCCTGCTATGGGTACTGATTCCATGACCTTCATCAGAGTGTCTCTGATGGCATCACTAGTGGTGAGAGGGTGAAAAGGGAGAAGTTCCAGCACACAGAGATACAAAATGGATCTCATTGAGATCCAAAGTTATGACTCTAAACATTTCCAGAACAACCTACTATAAGACATTTGTATGGGAGAGAAAAACATACACAGACATCTTTCTCTCTCTAGGTCCTGGCCTAGAAGCCAAGAGATGGTGAGTCTATATTGCCTTAGACAGATGGGGGACTTTTGGTCTCTCTCTCTCTCTCTCTCTCTCTCTCTCTCTCTCTCTCTCTCTCTCTCTCTCTCTCTCTCTCTCTCTCTCTCTCTCTCTCTCTCTCTCTCTCTCTCTCTCTCTCTCTCTCTCACACACACACACACACACACACACACACATTCTCTTCTGATACAAGAAAATATTTATAGCTCAGGGTTGAACTGTGGGGTCGTTGGTGCTCTCTGAACTTGGTGGTGTTCTTGCATTACCAAACTAGGTACCATCATCAGTTCACCAAATATGTAAGAAGTCCCTATCCTTCTTTTAAATAAAAGTATTTCTTCTAAAAAATAGGATTGTATTGACAAAACTTCCAAGGGACATGGGAGTGATATAGTGATTTTTCCATACTTAGGCCAAATAGCATTTTAAAAATGGTTGTAATTGAATATAAATATTTGCTGAGTTCTAGAAATTTTGTATGACAACATCTACAGTGAGTTTGCCTGTGCCAAGTTGCTGGATTGTCTATTTTAACTGATGTGAATTTTCACTTTTACTTTAGTTCAGATATATGTTGGGAATTGAATAAGTACAAGTTGTATGAGTAGATAAGAACCTTTTACAAAACAATGTTGAATTTTTTTTAAATTGGAAGCATTTATGACCAAATATGAAAATATTTGGAATCTATAGTTAATATTTAAATTATACTCCATTGTCTTGAAATAATTACAGATGGGTTGAAATTGTTAATAAAACTATGAAACAGAAAGTAAGTTTAATACCAGTCCAATACAATATTTCAAATATACTATTTTATTTGTAGCAATTCGAATCACTGTACATATTTATACTTCAGAAAACAAATTATAATTAGCTGGTTAATATTCATGGGCATTATTTCTACTGTAACTTTATACCTAAATTTTTATTGAGTTTTAACAAAGTATTATTCTTAGCATCTATCCAATAAGAACATCAAAGTAGAAGTATAAAGTCATATTTACAATAAACTATGCTTGCCATTCTAAAGTGTCTTAGTTATTTTTAACTTTCATAGCACCTCTTGAAGTGACATTTTCATTTGATGTGGGAAATGGGCCTAATGAAATCACAGTGCAGTCACCTATTCCCTTAAATGACAACCAGTGGCACTATGTGAAGGCTGAAAGAAACATCAAAGAGGCGTCTCTGCAAGTAGACCAGCTTCCTCAAAGGACTTATTCAGCTCCATCTGATGGACATATCCGTTTGCAGCTCAACAGCCAACTCTTTGTTGGTAAGTCTACCTTTACAGAATGATTTTATGTGTTTACATGGATACAATCCATAGCTATTGACTTTTTAAAGGGAAAAAAATAGATTAATGTGTTTTAGGCCATATAAAGCAACTTACATAGTGCCTGCAAATATGTCATAATTGAAAGTGGTTTCTATTTTAAGATGAAATGAATGGAATGGAAAGTAGCTCTATATACAGGTGAAATGTCAACTATACTTCATTGATTTAATTCATATTTTAGTAGCTATATGGAAATATGCCATTCCAAAACAGTAGAGGTTTAATAAAGGAGAATATTTGTAGCTCGGGGTTGACATGAAGATCCTTGGTGCCTTTTATTTATTTATTTATTTATTTATTTATTTATTTATTTATTTATTTATTTATTTATTTATTTATTTATTTATTAGTTTGCCAAACATATACAAGATAGCAGATATAAGTATGAACATGGACATGAACAAAGGAAATGAATCAGTGGTGGGATTCAGCCAGTTCGCACCTATTCGGGAGAACCGGTTGGTAACTTTCTAAGCAGTTCGGAGAACCGGTTGTTGGAAGAAATCTTTTGGTTTTTTTCCCACTTTACAGGGCTAATCCTGTAAGGAAGGCAGGAAGGAAACATTCTGGTGTTGTTTCTAGCCTAACCTTTATTGCCCTACTTACAGAAACTGCCTCTCCAGTTAACCTTATTACCATTGCAACAACTAAGGCAAAGTGCTCATCAACCTGAGTAACATTGACTTGGCCACACCCACATGATCACATGACCACTGAGCCCCGCCTACCCATCTGGTCATTAAGGCAGAGAACTGGTTGGTAAATTATTTGAATCCCACCACTGAAATGAATACAAATAAATGGGGACAGTAGGACAGGGACGATAGGCACACTGGTGCGCTTATGCACGCCTCCTTCACAGACCTCTTAGGAATGGGGTGAGGTCCACAGTAGACAGTTTAAGGTTGAAGCTGTGAGGGTTTGAGGATGTAACAACAGAGTTGACCATTCTGTTGCTGAAGTCATATTTTCTGCAATCGAGTTTGGAGCAGTTTACTTTGAGTTTGTATTGATTGTTTACCTGTGTATTATTGTGGTTGAAGCTGAAGTAGTCATTGACAGGTAGGACGTTGTAGCAGACAATTTTTTGTACTATGCTTAGGTCTGACCCCAGATGGCACAGTTCCAGATTGTCCAAGCCCAAAATTTCAAACCTAGTGGCATAAGGGATTCTATTGCAGAAGAGTGGAGTACTCTTCTCATGAAATGCCTCTGGATCCACTCAATCATATTAATGTCTGATATACAATGTGGATTCCAGGCAGACAATCTCTTTTCAAGAATTGGTCTGGCAAAGGTTTTGTATGCCATAGTTAGCAGTACTATGTTACTGGAGAAAAAGCTTTGCAAAAGTAGGTTAACAACTCTTAATGTCTTTTTGGCAATGCTGTTACAGTGAATTCTGGGGCTTAGGCCATTTGAGGTGATTACTCCTAGGTCCTTGACAGAGTGAGGGTCATCCACGAGGTAGATGTATTTAGTGTTCTGATTTATTTTGTTTGCCAATTTGTAAGACAGAGCATTTTTTAACTGAGATTTAAAGTTGCCAAATGTGTGACAATTCTGACACATAGTCGAGGTCACTTTGTAGGGCAGCATCATTGTCGGTGGGGTTCTGAGCTTGCTTGTTTTGTTTTGTTTTGCATACATTTCATTATTCAAAATGATGGCTTTACCTCGTTTGGGTAATGAAATGTCTGCAAAAAAACAAGCAAACTCACAGAGCACCAAGGACCCCTCATTTCAACCCTGAACTACTAATATTCTTCTTTATTACAGAAATCTGACCTAGCTGAGGGTTTGGAAGTAGACAAGGTACTACTGCCTGTTCAGGCAAAAATGACTCCAAATGAAAACCACAAGAGTCTTTTTCCCTGAAAATGAGACTTTATTTTGTAACCAATGTATAAGGAAATAACTATAAAATGATTTTATGATGACACCCATTGTGTGCAAAATGTATCAGCCAAACTAATGGTATTAATGCTGTAAGGAATAAATACACAATGTAAAGTAACACAAACTTTTATTAACCAAACAGAGAAAATTCCCTTTATGATAGAATGCATTATTTGGTCCAAGATCTTTAGTACCTACATCTGACAATAAAAAGGCAGCTTTTTGATAGGTACTTCTTGCTTTTAACAGAAGGTCCTGCTCTTTTGTCACATTCTCTACTGTTTGGAAAGAATTGAAATATTAGTATGTTGCCATTAGTTTGTTGTCTCCAATATCTTCAAATATCTATGGAATTATTCTTTGAGAAGCTTGATGATGGTGAGGCAGAAAAGAAAAGCCTTCGTTGTAGATTATAAAAGCTCTGTGCTTATACAGATAGGGCTTCATGGGTCATAAAATACACCTTGAATTGGGAACTGTTAACCAATGAAAATGTAAGAAACTTACACACCTATAATCAGCTTTAATTCATATTTTGCTGCAGCATTTTGAGTTAGATCAGTGGTTCCCAACCTTTTTGGGGGCATCTCCCATCTAAGCATCTCTAAAATCCTGATGCCCCTCCCCTTTAACATATAATTCTTATTTTATTCAAAAAGTGAACTCTACTTACATTTAGGAAGCTTAAAAGGCCATTAACTTGCTTTAAGCAAGGTTCAAGTTGCCCCCATTAAAAATCAAATCCCCCCCTCCTTGGTGTGTGGTCTTCACGTTTGGAATCACTGGGTTAGATGAAACTGCTAAATATATTTCAGGAACAAACCCAAATCTTTAGGAATTGTACATTTGCTTTATTTGCATAAGGAAAATTGACAATGCACCAGAGGGTGCCTTTGCATTTAGAACTAAACTTTAAAATGTACCAAAGATGCAAACTTGAATCATGGAAGGTAAAGTTATCATCCAAAAGAGTTGAATATCCATTTTCTGAAATCCCTTTTAATTTTAAAGAATACTTTTGCCTTTGGATTAATCTTCTATTTTTATTTTTGTCTTTGAACACTTGCTAACAGTACAAAAATACCCTTGTCTGTCAATTTGGGTTGGTGAGATCTTTGGCGCATAATTTATGGATTTCTTAAAGAATGAGAGACACACAAGTGCAATAAAGAAGCAAGTTTGCAAGTTCTTAACAACTACCCATCTGTCAATATAACTCTCACCTTTCATTGTGAGAACAGAAATAATTGATCACACAAACAGCAGGAAAACCATACATTCAAAAATCTGGGCCATCAACAGATCAGATTAGTGGAGGTACATATGACCTACTACCCAATCAGGACACACATAGCAAGGAAGTGAAATCAAAATAAAAGCAATACCATTTCTAGCCACCAATCAATTGATGCTTTTCAAAAAATCTCCAATCCTCTCTAACTTAAAAACTTAAAACTATAAATATTCCAAGCCAATTATGGATGGGAGGGCGATTTGGCTGCCTCATCACCCCATTGATTGCCAGGGTTGATTCGGCTGATCTGGCTGCTAGGCGGGTGTCCCCTTCCTCCCTCACCACTCCATGTGCCTCCCTCCCGAAGCTGCGCGCTCGGTGGAAGAGGACAAACATTCCAGATAGAAGGAGTGTACCGATCTTTGGTCAAGGGTATACGATAGCTAGAACCTCCAAAACAAGCTCAAAGTCCAAGGCAATTATCATTTTTAACTGTTGTGCTGTGAAAGCCTGACTCCAATATAGGGTTAAGACTCTCTAGAAAAACCGATTAATATTCAGTATTGAGCTCCCAAAGTCCAATATACCCTCTCTGACTATGATGTAGAAGGACTTGTTAACCCACAGAAATGAGTATTAAGTAAGTGAACTGGGTTTCTCAGTGTAGTACCAAGTAGAAAATTGCAAACTATATTGGTGTTGTTATTAGAGTGTGAAGCTTTCATCACACTGAAAGCTTTAAGAAAAGAAGTGTTTTGTCACAATAAAAAAAAATGAAAGCAGAGAAAATAAGAAGAAAGTCAATGTTCCAAGCCTAGGGCAAGCATTTTTTTCTCCCACATCAAAGATTCTGCTATCATTTGAAGGGCATGTCAAGACCCCTTTCTGGCAAGATTACCTAATACATACCTTATACCCTTTTGCTATACATGCCATTTTTTTTACCAAGATCCAGCTATCAGATTGTTATTGGGAAGAATTGAAGGGAAAGTCAGTATAATCTTAACTTGAAAAGATACCTTGACTCTTTTAAATATTTGTATTTTATTTTATTTATTTTTTATTCCCTATTACTGGGATCCTGTAAAGTATTATTGGAGGCATTTTTTTTCAATTGGGTATTCCAGCCAGACTGTTTTCAATATATATGAGAACACAAAGTTCAGTTTTTCATAGGAATCATTCCCTTCAATCAGCCTGATGATCTGTTTGCTTAACCATAGTATTAATCTAACTTTGAAACAAATTAGGTGTATGTTTAGAAGGGGAGAGCAAATCATGTAATATCACTTTCAGCGAGCTGATTTCTCATTTTTGGGAATACACAAATTGGGGTTGCAAACAGAACCATTCAAAAGCATAATCCACTCCAGAGATAACAATCTCTTTCCTAGGGATCATGATCCTGACAGGTACATAACTCTATTTCCCACTTTCCCATTGAAAGAAAGGAGCATACACAAAATAAATGTTTAGAGAAAGAGAGATGTTTTGACTGCTTGGCAAATAGGAAGTATTTATCTGTTGCTGCCTATCTATTCAAAATGAAAAAGTGGGAAATAATTGAAAAGATGGGCAAGGAAAATAGTATAACTTCCTGCAAAATTGAATTGAAAATCTGAATTTTAATTAAGTTCACTTGCACAGGGTGGCAGAAATAGTCACCTTGTTCTTCAGTGTTTCTGTCAGGCCTCACTTGGAGTATTGTGCTCTGTTATGCATACCACGTAACAGGAAGGGCATTGGTAAACTGAAGCAAGTTGAGAGAAGGGCTACCAAGATGCTGAAACTCTTGCAAGGAACAGTTAAAAGACCTACTGTAGATATTTTGGTTTTCAGAAAAGAAGGTTGAATGAGGGAGGAGGGATGAGAGCTGTCTTCAAATCTCTGAAGGGCTGTTATGTTGTAGATACTTCAGATTTATTCTCAATAACTCCAGAAGGTGAGACTAGAAGTAATGGGATGAAACTTCAAAAATGTAGATATAGATAAAACATTATGAAGACCTTTTTGACAGTAAGAGCTGTCAATCAATGGGATAGGTTATTGCATGAGGTGGTTTCTTCCCCTTTCCTTAAGTTTTTGAAACAGGATAGTCATCTATCAAGGATGATATAGAGAACGGATTTGGATCTGATGATTTCTTAGATCTCTTCCAACTTTATGATGCAAAGAATAAAGGGGTAAAGACTGGAATAGGTCTATTGTTGAGTTAGGGAATGGCTTTTGCCTTTCCTACATACTTATGCATGATATAGGACAGCTATACATAGAGGTGGATCTTCCACATTGTTTATCATAAACAGACATGGCAAAAACAAAACTCTAGAAATACATATTCTTCTGTTTGAATATGCATGTAATTGTTCTGTTTTCAGCCCTAGAGTAAAAGTGCTTGGAAGAAAGATAAATGGCAAGAGGTAAAAATATATTGGAAGTATGATGGATACATGATTTGGAATGCAGATTGTACTTGCTGGCTATACTATGATCTTCAGTGAGAATGTTGTATCTGTGTTTGATGACTGATAAAACAGTCAGGAAAATAGCAAAATAAATAAATAGATGTAGAAGGAAAACCAGACAATAAGTTTATGAGGAAAACTATCTTTGTTTTGTAAGTTAGAAATGTTTACTATATTTTGTATTTTTTTTACTGTTTCAACCGCTAAGTCACTGAAATGTAGCAGAAACTTTCAAAGACCCCTGAGAACATCATTCTTTGGAAAAGTTTAGGAACTTGTACCTAGAAGACTACTTTCCCCAAAAATAAGACTCAACTGGAAAATAATGATGTTTGTAATATAAGCCCTACCCCAAATAAGCCCCAGTTAAGATTGTAAGCCAGACAGTTGCATTTAGTACTATTTTCCCTGAAAATAAGACCTAACTGGAAAATAAGCCATAATATATCTTTTGGAGCAAAAATTAATATAAGACCCAGTCTTATTTTTGGGAAAACACGGCATTGGACCAATGCTGTAAGCAGTTCTGTTTGCATCTACTCAAATCCTCATTTTTATGATTTTGTATAGTGTTACCATAATGAAATAGACAAGTCTGGTTTATTCCGAAATATTACTTTTAATGTCTTGACTGATTACTATTGAGGCTAAGCCTAATTTAGCAACATCATACATAAAGTAATTTGGGAATATGTTTAATCATAATCAAATCAAAAGGAAAAGAGCTTTTGTGCTTATGGTGTCCTCTGAAAACAGCTGGGTATATATCTCTGTGTGCCCTTAATTAGAGAAATAACTATTACTATAAGAATGTGATTTTGATAATAAGAACATCTGGATATTAAATGGATTATTTTGGGTGATATTCAACTTTGCGTTTTAATGTGATTTTTTTATAACTCCAGTATTGAGAAATAAGTCTAGTTTTCTTTTATAGGCCAAACTGCTATCAAGACAATGCTTTATGCATGTTTTTTCCTTAAATTTTAGTATTTTTGGTAACTTTTCAAACCTTAATTCATTTTTTTTAATTTCACTAAAGTTTCTTGCCTATGAGAGAAGAGTGGTAGTAATACTGCACTGGAATGTAAATTTATTAAGTAATAACACAAAATGAATACAGTGCAGTCTCTACATGGGCATAAGGCTTGCATCAATGTATAATGGAAAAGTAATCAAAATATTATGTAATAATTACAACTGCAAATATTTGTGGATGAATTAATTATTTGTAACTGAATGGAAGAAAAGATTGTTATTCACCAGGTACATACCTTGTTCGTGTACATTTGAAACAGCTTTTTTTTTCTTTAAAAAAAAAAGAAATCAATAATTTCCTGTTGCTAATCTTTCTCCAATCCTAGAGGACTGTTTGGGGTTCAATAGTTAGCTTCCAGTAACTAAAATTAATAATTAATTTTTTCTGATCTTGACAACTAGGTAGAAGGATCTCTTTGCTTATTTATTTATTGTCTTACCTTCCACCTCTTGTAGACAGTTTTTTGAAACTGGATTTTGAAACTGCCGTTTCCTGGAAGAACCAGAATAGTATAAATATTTATTTTCTTAAAGCTTGTGAGAGCATAAAAGTGATGTAAAGCAAGCAGGAGCTATAATAAACTTTAAGGTGAATGTGTCAATATAATTAATTTCTCATGTGTGAATCATGGGTCTAAAATGCTTGTGCAAATTTCTGCATAGTCAAAATATATTTCCTAGGTTTTTTTTTTCCACTGCACCGTTTACTATTTATCATGTTTATAAAAAGTAAGATTGGAAAGCCGTCTGGGTGAACTTGGGCTACTCATTCTCTCTTAGCTCAACTCATCTGATAGGGTTGTTGTTGTGGGGAAAATTGGTGGAGGAAGGAGTGTTAAATATGTTTCACCTTGAGTTATTTATAAAAAGAATAAAGGCAGGTTAAAAATCTAAAAAATGAAGGTGATGTCAAGGTAATTTTCCTGAGAAAATTTGGTCGAAACTTTTAATACAGTTATTCCTTTTTGCTGTCATCAGTAATATTGTAGCATCATTTTTTTCACTCCTTTCTAATTTATTTTGTATTACCAATTCTTAGGTAAACAATATTGATTATTTGCATTTGCATTTTCAATTCCATTTTCCTTTTATATATGCTTAATTGTTTCATTGGTAGGTTTTTTTTTACATGGAATAAAAATGTTTATTTATTTTTTGATACTTTCCATAAAATACTGAATATGTCACTGATTTGTATTACTTATATTTTGAGAATGTCCCAAGGGACTGGTGGAATTTTGTGAAACTGATTTCTGGAAAATATAGGAAGGTCAGGAAAGAATAGTAAGACTCAAGCTTGCATTGAATGAACATAGATACCATTAAATAAAGCCCATTGTAATCTTTTATTTTGAGAAATATTATTTGTTTCCTTCTATGCCATTTTCTTAATGTTTTGTTGAGGGGAAAAAGTGTCTCAGTGGCTTAATCAGCTCCAGCAGTTCAAATCCAAGCACTGTGTAGCAGGGTGAGCTTCTGTTAGTCACCTCAGCTTCTATGCACGTCACAATTTGGAAGAATGTTCTATGCAAGTAGATAGATAGGTACCACTTTGGTAGGGAAATGAGCTGGTGTTTTTGAAAGAAGTCAGATTCCTGACAGCTCTGGTTCCCGGTTGACCTGCCTGTTTGTGGGGCAGTTCCAGGAAGGGAGGAGGCCCTGGGTGCAGGAAAAGCCACTTGTCTTTCTCTCTGATGCAAAGTTAGCTCGCCCTCCTGAAGGAGGAAGTATGCAAGTGTGTCCTGTGGTACAGTACATTTGGCAAGCAAAATTACTATTATGCAATAGCATTGTGGTCTCTTGACTACTGTAAACATGCAATATGATAATAATAACAATAACAATAATTTATATTGCAATATCGGGTGGTGCACGAATTAAAGAGAAACAGCTAGAAAAAATAATGAAATATCATGATTTGCAAATTGAAGTTGAGTATTGTGGAGGAAGAAATCAAGGGTTGTACTAATAGTAAATTGGGCCCTTGGAGCAATGCCCAGAACTGCGATGGCAGTGGCACAGTGGTTAGAATGCAGTATTGGAAGTTAATTCTGCTGATTTCTAGGGCTTTGATCCTTACTGGCTCAAAGTTGAGTCAGCTTCCATCCTTCCGAGGTTGGTAAAATAAGGATCCAGATTGTTGGAAGCAATATTCTGACCAGAGGTGGTATTCAGCAGATTCTGACCAGTTCTGGAGAACCAGAAGGGGAAATTTTGAGTAGAACCGGAGAACCAGTAAATATCACCTCTGACTGGCTCCACGCCAATCTATTCTCTGCCTCCCGAGTCCCAGGTGATCGGGAGGAAATGGGGATTTTGCAGTATCATTCCCCTGGAATAGGGAGAGAATGGTGATTTTACAGTATCCTTTTTCTGCCATGCCCACCAAGCCATGCCACACCCACTAAGCCATGTCCACAGAGCTGGTAGTAAAAAATAATTGAATCCTATCACTGATGCCAACTCTGAAAACCATTTAGAGAGGGATGTAAAGTAATGTGAAGCAGTATATTAGTCTAAGTGCTTTTACTAGCGGAGAAATACCCAAAGGGCTACCCAGATACATGGAAATTTTGAGTCTATTAGACTTGAATATTTTGACTGCAAAAAAACAAACAAACAAAAAACCCTTACACAGAAGTGACTTTATACTCAGATGTTACCTTAGGTCCTTGATTAGGACTTAAACAGTTAAGTTTTTACCAATCATAGACTGTGAATCGAATTGAAGATTAAATCTTAACTAATAATAACAATGCTTTTATCAATTCAGATGTGTGATCATTTATTTTTTTATCAAAATGTTAACATATAAAGACTATTGTCAAAAATACAGAACAGCCATAGCTAAAATGTTGTTGTTTTTTGTTGCTATATTTTCCATTATCCTGGTATAATGTAAATATTTGTTTTATCTTTCTGCCTGCTGCTATATAAGAATCTTCCTTGTCATAAATAACATGTAATTATTTATAAGAGTTGTGAGTTATGAAGATTTCCAGATTTTTTTACATGAAAAGATATTGTGGTTCTTAAACTTTACATATATTTATACTTATTGCAGGTGGGACAGCATCAAGACAGAAAGGATTTTTGGGATGCATTCGTTTTTTACAATTAAATGGCAGAGCTCTTGATTTGGAAGAAAGAGCCAAAGTAACCCCTGGTGTAAAGCCAGGTTGTCCTGGACATTGTAGCAGCTATGGTAACCTATGTTACAATGGAGGAAAATGCAAAGAGAAATATAATGGATTCTCTTGTGATTGCACTTTTTCTGCATACACAGGGCCATTCTGTAAGAAAGGCAAGCATAAATTGTAAATTTATTTTATATACAATAGCAAAGGAAAACATTGTTTATGTGTTACATTTTTTTAAAAGATACTTTAAAAATCCATTTGGGATTATACAGTTCTATCTCTCTGACATCATATTTGGAATTCCAGATGTTGACAACATTTTTCCCCTTCATTGACAGGCTCTAGTAGTGGTTTTTACCAATGTCCCAAAGGTGCTTTTTCAAGAGGCAACTGGACTTTCTGGTTTTTCTTTGAAGACTGGAAGGTGATTCCCCACCATCCAATCTGAGCTGAAGAAGCTTCTTGGATGAGAAGCAAAACGTCTTCAAAGAAAAACCAGGAAGTCCAGTTGCCTCTTGAAAAAGCACCTTTTGGACAACTATGGCCTGGATGACTGAGAATCTCCATAGACATTTTACCAATGTGTCTAGGTCCAAAACTGTCCTGCTTTCTAAAATGCTGCCAAATTAATATGTAGTTTATGTGTTTATGTTTTTATTAAGTAATATATAATTGCTTAAAGAATACTGGGAGTAGATAAAGAATACAAACACTATCTTCCCCATTTTTGTCCTAACATTACACCACCAATCAAGAGGCAAACAATACCTCAATCAAAGAACTACCAACTGACACAGAACAGAATGGAATAACAGAGTTGGAAGGGATGCAGTGCGCAAAATTTTTTAGGAATGCGGTGTGAATGGTATGTCTGATTGATGACTGTACCCACTTTTTTAACTTCATTACTGTTGTATTTTTTGTGTTTTAATTGACCTATGTGGGGAATGCATGGATGAGTGGCTGTATTTGTGTGAGAGGATGACTGATTCGAAGAGCCTGTCGGGAAACGCGGGGGCCATAAAGGTGGGTGGAGGGTCTACGGACAAGGGAGTGGGCCGGAGCATTACGGTCTTAACAGGGAGGGGCAGATATAGTGGGGACTTTAGGGCTGGCCATTACCGGGGAAGGAGGGCTCGCTACGTTACAGAGATCCCTCCTTCCAGCCCTATGAGTCCCACTCCAAGGCCAGATGGCGCGAGTAATCAGGACCCTGGTCTCAGGCTGCTGTCGCTAAATGCCAGGTGTGTAGTTCACAAGGCTCCCCTCGTCCAGGACCTAATTTTAGACAAGAGGGCAGACCTGGCATGTATTACTGAAACCTGGCTGGGCCCGGAGGGAGAAGTCCCCCTCGTAGAGATGTGCCCAGAGGGCTTTCAGGTGCTTCATCAGCCGCGATCCCAGAAAAGGGGTGGGGGTGTGGCTATTGTTATCCAAGAGTCTCTAGTACCTCGTAGGATCCCTGCTCCGGAGCTTGTCGGGTGTGAGTCCCTGCTGGTGAAGTTGGACCTCAAGGGTCAAGTGGGCTTGCTGTTAACGTACCTGCCTCCCAACAGTGTTGCAGCAGCCCTCCCCTCGCTCCTCGAGTCAGTAGCCGAGCTGGCAATTGAGTTTCCCAGGCTTATGGTTCTGGGGGATTTCAATTTGCCTTCGCTCGGTGAACACTCTGATGGAGCGCAGGAGTTTATGGCTTCCATGACAGCCATGGGCTTGACCCAAGTAATTCGGGGCCCAACTCACTTGGCGGGTCACATGCTCAACCTCGTATTTCTCTCGGAGCAGTGGAGTTGTGTTCTTGGTTTGAGGGGTAGCGAGATCTTACCCCTGTCATGGTCGGACCACTACCTACTGAGGCTTGACTTTCGGAGACCAAACCCCCACTGTAGGGAGGAGGAACCAATTAGGTGGTTCCACCCCAGGCGACTTATGGACCCTTTGGGCTTTTAGACGGAGCTTGGCGTTGTTCCTGATACCCTCGCCCGCAGTCCGGCGGAGACTCTGGTTGCTGCTTAGAATTCAGCAGCGGCAGGGGCTCTTAACCGGATTGCGCCTTTACGGCCGATCTGAGGCAGTGGATCCAGGAGGGCTCCTTGGTTTACTGAGGAACTCCGGGAGATGAAGCGCTGAAAGAGACGCCTAGAGCAACGATGGAGATCCAGTAAGTCTGAGTCAGACCGAGCGCTTTTAACATCTAGCATCAGAGCCTACCTTCGGGCAATTAGGACGACCAAAAGAACACACATTGCCTCTCTGATTGCTTCCGCTGAGTCGCACCCAGCCGCCTTGTTCAGGATAACCCGTTCCCTCCTAAATAGGAGGGATACGAGCGATCCTTTGCAAGGCAGAGCTGAGGATTACGTCCAATTCCTCGCGGATAAAGTTGCTCGGCTTCGGACGGACCTGGACTCCAATTGCGCAGAGCCAGCCGAGGCACCAGGGGAGAATCTGGCAGGACATCACTGGATTGATTTTTAAGCTGTTATCCCTGAGGACGTGGACAAGGCCATGGGAGCTGTAAGTGCCTCCACATGTGTACTGGACCCGTGACCCTCCTGGCTGGTCGCTAACAGCAGGGAGGTGACATGGGGCTGGATCCAGGCGGTTGTTACCACCTCCCTTTGGGAGGGGTTCTTTCCCCCCGCTCTAAAGGCGGTGGTGGTGAGACCCCTTCTGAAGAAGCCATCTTTGGATCCAGCCGTCTTAAACAACTATTGTCCAGTCTCCAACCTCCCCTTTGTGGGGAAGGTTGTTGAGAAGGTGGTAGCCTTTCAGCTCCAGCGATCCTTGGAGGAAACCGATTATCTAGATCCCTTCCAGTCAGGATTTAGGCCTGGCTACAGCACGGAAACCACTTTGGTCGCATTGATCGATGATCTCTGGAGAGCCAGGGATGGAGGTTATGCCTCCGTCCTAGTGCTCCTTGACCTCTCAGTGGCTTTCGATACCATCGACCATGATATCCTTCTGCGACGACTGCGAGAGGTGGGGGTGGGAGGCACTGTTCTACGGTGGTTCTCCTCTTACCTCTCGGACAGGTCGCAGTCGGTGTTGGTCGGAGGGCAGAGATCAACCCCTAGGCCCCTGAATTATGGGGTGCTGCAGGGTTTGGTCCTGTCCCCCCTCCTGTTTAATATCTACATGAAGCCGCTGGGTGAGATCATTCGACGGCACGGGATAAAATACCATCAGTATGCGGAAGATACGCAGCTGTATCGGTCCATCCCGTGCCAACTCAGTGAAGCGGTGGACATGATGTGCCAGTGCCTCGAGGCTGTTAGGGACTGGATGGGGGTTAACAAGCTTGTACTCAATCCAGATAAGACCGAGTGGCTGGTGTGTTTCCCTCCTACTAATTGGCCAAGTGTTCCATCTCTCAGGCTGGGGGGTCAAACAGTACGCCCCTCAGACAGGGTTCGCAATTTGGGAGTCCTCCTGGACCCACAGCTGACTTTTGAACACCACTTGTCGGCTGTGACCAGGGGGGCATTTGCCCAGGTTCGCCTGGTGCACCAGTTGTGTTCCTACCTGAACCGGGAGGCCCTCACAACAGTCACTCGTGCCCTTGTGACCTCTAGACTGGACTACTGCAATGTGCTCTACATGGGGCAGCCCTTGAAGAGCATTCGGAGACTCCAGCTTGTCCACAATGCAGCCGCGCGAGCGATCGTGGGTGCACCTCGGTTCACACACATAACACCTATCCTCCGCGAGCTGCACTGGCTGCCTATTGGTCTCCGGATACGTTTCAAGGCGCTAGTCATCACTTATAAAGCCCTTCATGGTATTGGACCTGGGTACTTGAGAGACCGCCTGCTGCCAATTACCTCCTCTAGACCGATTAGATCCCACAGATTAGGCCTCCTCCGAACTCCATCTGCCGGCCAGTGTCGACTGGTGACTACCCAGAGGAAAGCCTTCTCTGTGGCTGCTCTGACCCTCTGGAAAGAACTACCCGTGGAGATTCGAACCCTCACCACCCTCCAGGCCTTCCGCAAAGCCCTTAAAACCTGGCTGTTCCGACAGGCCTGGGGCTAAAGAGCTGTTGCCCCCGTATCGAATGGTATGACTGTCGTGTGTTTTAAATTATGCATTGTTATGTGTTGTTTTTTAATTTTTTTGTCTGTATCCCCCTTCCCTGGTTTGAGTTGTGAGCCGCCCTGAGTCCCCCTCGGGGGAAAAGGGCGGCATATAAATATAATAAACAAACAAACAACAAACAAACCTTGGAGGTCATCTAGTCTAACTCCCTTTTCAAGCAGTAAACAATAGCCCAAGGAACCACCAAGGCCACTTTCACCAATACTGTCAGGGAAAGCCATTAGTATAGGAATGAGCAAACCCCACTCCCTAGTAGCACTGATGGTGTTACCTAGTTTGGTAAGGAAATATATGCAAGAAAACCACCAAGTTCAGAGAGCATCAAGGACCCTACTATTATGAAAGAATTTAAACTAAAATAAACCTATTACTTTGGAATGATAGAAAATGAAAACATATCTGTCCTTCAATTATGTGTCCTACAAAAACATAAGTACAAAAGGAAAGCAGTTCAGGTAACTAATCTATTAATAATCAGGAAACTTACTTTCTTTAAGTTCTTGCTCCAATGCTGACAATTATTGTTAATGTTCTTAAATAGTATGTTTGCTTTACGTTCTTATTTCTTAATGCTTAAATAGTAGTGCTTATGTTATTATTTCTTTCTTTTGGGAAACATTCTTTTGGGAACATTGTTACAATAAATGGCATACTTTATTTCAGGTTCATAGTAAAAAACAAAACAAAAATGCCTGTTGTTTCAGAGATATCTGCATATTTTGGACTTGGTTCATCAGTAACATATAATTTTCAAGAATCCTACAATGTTGCCAAGAACTCCAGTTCACATGCTGCTTCTTTTCATCCTGATATGACGCTAACAAGAGAAGCGATCACACTGAACTTTCGAACAACACGGATTCCAAGTTTGCTTCTTTATGTAAACTCATTCTACAAGGAGTATCTTTCAGTTATTCTTGCCAAAAATGGTATGTACTCTTAATAGTTATACTAAAGTTGTCATTAGTTTTATTTTGGAAATTACTTGTTTAACATGATATTTTCTCCAGGACATATTTTGCTCCTCTTCCTTGATTATAATATTACCCTATTAAAACTATATTTGATGGTAGGAAATATATAAATTGCCCTAATATATAGTAAGATCAAATATGATAAATTATAGGTTAGTTTTAATAGAGATCGGGCCATTTTTTTGCTCAATTCCCCCCCCCAGCCCCCGGAACACTCTATAAGCTTCCTAAAGATTATCCATGCCCTTTGTTTGACAAAAAATGGGCCCGTTTTTGTGAAAAATGGCCCATTTTTGTTCATTTTTCCCCACCCACCTCTGGAACACTCTACAAGCAGAGATTTTGTCAGCTAAGCACTTTTAAACTGAACCGGCTGCCTGATAAAATAGTAATTTTTTCAGCTATCATTCACTCTTTATTTCCTTTGATGTAATAAATGATGTTGTCTCCTAATGTATTACATATTTTTCATGTAAATATGTCATTTTTCATTTTCTACTTTTCCAGTTCAGTTTTATTATCTAGCCGATATTCAAACTATTTTCAAGAAAAAAAATCATGTGTGTGTATGTGTATGTGTGTATGTTTCATCATGAAACTAATGTGCTCTCTATTCCCTTAGGAAGTTTACAGATCAGATATAAGCTAGATAGCCATCGAGATCCCGATATCTTTAGCATCAATTCCAAAAGCATGGCTGATGGGCAGCTTCATCGTGTAAAGATTAAAAGAGAGGAAGAAAAACTATTTGTGGAGGTAATGCCAGAAAGAATGAAGGACCAGTATGTTACTAAAGGGGGAAAACATAAAAGATAATTAAATGTATTGATTTAATAAATTCATGTAGCATGTGCATGAATTGCAGAAATCTGGCTAAGAGATACCTATAGTATACTATCTATTTATTTGCAAATAATATGTTATGTTAACTCTTACAAAGCATTTGCAAATATGTAATTTAATGGGTGGAAGCAATGTGGAATCTTTTCATCTCCACTTACCATTTCCCCTCATTATTCAAAATGCAGCTGTATCTTGGATTAAACTTTGAGGGTTTGTGGTACAAATACTTTTGATACCTGCCTCTTTGGCAAATGCCAACTTGATTTTTAAGATTTATAGAAGCTGTATTTATTTGCCTAGGAGCAATACTTGGAGATCAGAACTTAAAGCTTTCACAGCTGTATCATTGTATGTCTTGTATAATTCAGCTATAATTGCTTAAATCATCCTTCCTTATCAAGACCTTAAGACTTCTTTTTTAGAAATGGTTTAATCTTCTATTTTGGTTTATATATATATATATATATGAGATGATTATATATATATATATATGAGAATATATATATATATATATTCATATATTCATATATATATATATATATATATATATATATATATATATATATATATATATATATATATATATATATATATATATATATATATATATATATATATATTCATTTGTTTGATTTGATTATTTTAATGCTTAATTGCATTCTTTGTTAGCATTTGTGTTTTATTCTATGAAAATAGAATATAACTAAACTGATAAATATAGTACTAGTGGTATAGTGGTTAAGACATCAGGCTAGAAACCAGGAGATGGTAATTTCTAGTTTTAGAAATTTCTAGCCTTAGGTACAAAGCCAGCTGGGTGGCCTTTGACCAGTCACTTTCTCTAAATCTAAGAAAGAGGCAACAGCAAACTATCTCTGAAAAATCATGTCAATGAATCTGTAGGGACTACTGTGTTTCTCTGTGTTTCTTTTGACACCCCCCCTTCCACATAAGCACTTGGCCTTATTTTCAGGCAGGTCTTATTATTTTTGATGTGCAGAAGATGGCAAGCATAGTCACATCATGGTTGCTGCTGGGTTGCAATATTTTGGGGGAGGGCTTATTTTAGGACATGAGCTCAAAAGCCTGATTGGGTTTATTATCTGGGGAGGTCTTATTTTAGGAGAAACAGGGTAGTTGTCATTGTATGTATGTATGTATGTATGTATGTATGTATGTATGTATGTATATGTTCTGTTCCCCCCTACTTCACTTGTTAACAGACGACAGGCAAATCAAAGGAAAGGGAATTCTCTTTATCAGTTCTCAGTTTCAAAATGGCTGCGAGCCAAACTAAACTAATTAAAGTCTCTGCCAGAAGATAAACGGACTCAAACATAAATATTTCTTACGGCAAATACAAGAAGAATCCAAACGGAAGCAAAGCTCTTCTTCCCAAAGTCTCTACGAATCAGGGTTACAGAAATCAAACCACTTTTCGAAGTGCACAGCAAAGAAACCACAATCCAGGATCAAGGAACGTTGACTTCTGCAAGCAGGGTGTGGCCCCACCAGTCCTTTTATCCCTAAGGGAAGCCTCTAACGAGGCACATCTGGTTGAAATCACCTCCTCGGAGTCCTCCTTTGTGCCTTACGCCTGTCAGCTCGTCTCCTACGTGCATCCTGAAAATACTCACAGAAGGTTCTTGCTCAGCCTCTCTTGTCTCCTCCCCACTGCTCCAAGGCTCAGTCTCTCTTATGTCCTCCCAACTGGCCCAAGGCTCAGCCATTACCTGGGGACCAACTAGTCTCTCTGAGCCCTGCTCGGAGGCAGACCCCTGTCCAGAACCCTCCTCCTCTTCCAAACATGACTCAAAAGCCCCCTCGCTGTGAAAGTCTGATAACAGCTCCCACGGCTCTAGCTGAGTCACAACACACACACACACACACACACACACACACAGAGAGAGAGAGAGAGAGAGAGAGAGAGAGAGAAAGAGAGAGAGAGACAGACAGAGACAGAGACAGAGATATATATAGATATAGATATAGACATAGACATAGACATAGACATAGACATAGACATAGACATAGACATAGACATAGACATAGACATAGATATAGATAAAAGATATAGATATAGATATAGATGATATAGATGATATAGATTGTTGTATTTGTGCTGATAAATAAATAAAGATTATTTATCAGCAAAAATACAACAAAATGTAACAAAAAGGCAACAGTAAAAATATTGGGTTTCTGCCTGGATGGTCTCTTGTGACGAGCCGAAGGACAGAGAATGGAAGTAGTGATCTTCCTCCCATATTTGGGCATACCGGGGGTTGTAAAAATCATATATATATATATATTATATTTATGCTGATAAATAAATAAAGGGAGACTAGTATAGATCTATTTCAAGCTATTTAGCTCTCATCAGCTAGCTATATATATTTAGTGTCACGAACCTGTGCTGTATTGCATCTTAGGCAAACGTCTTAGCCATTAAGCCTCCTTATCAGCTGAAGCCAGGGAACAAGGTATATATTTACAGTGACAACCCCTGGTAAGCCCCAATTATGGGAGGAAGCTAAAAGCTTCCATTATCTGTCAATCGGCTCGTCACAATATTTTTACTGTGCCTTTATATATTGTTATATATATTGTGTTATATATATATATATATATATATATATATATATATATATATATATATATATATATATATATATATATATATATATATATATATATATATATATATGATATTGTGTGTGTGTGTATGTGTTTGTGTGTGTGTGTGTGTGTGTGTGTGTACATGTATGCATGTATGTATGTTCATTCTCAGATAAGTAAGAACTTTATATTTAGAAGGGAAACGGTGTCAATTATACTAAACTTAACAATGTATAAAAAGAAGCTATCAAAATGGATTAATTTACAAAGGTGTTAGGAAGATGAATGAAACATTGTGTAGGAAACTATCACCTTCATTTTCATGAATGACACAATATTATGGCTTTCTTCCCTTAAATGTTCTGACATCAGTAATAAGCCTTTCTTTCCTTTTTCTATTTCTCTTTTCCCTCCCTTAATTATATGTGGGACCATACTGAAGGTTAACCAGCATGAAAGGATGAAATTCTTTCTGTCTTCAGATATTCAGTTCAACACAATCAAGTCCCTCTTCCTGGGAAAGATACTTGGTAAGTATAGCGCAAAAGATAAAATGCCATCTGATGTGTATATAGAGATAGAGATAGATATAAAATAATAACCTTAATCTTGTTGAGAAACATTTCTTTCTCACATTTGATTAGGCAGAGAGTGACAATCAAGGTGGAAGCTTCATTCTTGTCAAAGTGCATATATAATCACTGGTTAGTGCTTCTAGCAAGATGAGCAAGTGGATTCCATTAAAAATAATTTCATACTTATCTTTTCCATTTTGCAATCAGACATAATGAAAATGGCATTTTTAGTACAATCCAGCAAAGAAAAAAGCTAAATCACATTCAAATTATGGAAAACGACAATGAATGGGTTGCTCCAACTGCAAATTTTTTTTCCTTTTGAACAATATGCTCTAGTGCAGTCTTTTTCAACCTTGGTAACTTAAGGTGTTTGGACTTCAACTTCCAGAATTCCACAGACAGTAAGGTTGAGAAACAATGCTCTAGTCAGAAAAGTTCTGTTTCTAATGGATTTACCCATAGAGCGTGATTGAGAGATATGTGATACTGAAAGATACATGATGAAATCACAGTTATGGCACCCAAGTGTGTGGCATTCTATTCAGCCCAAACCATCAATCATCTTTGTTTGATGTCAGGAAGACAATATGAGACTGCAGAAAAATGCAAACAGTTAAGAAGAAAATAAACCTGGTCTTGTACATTGACTTGCTGCATGAAACATATCTAACCACACCTACAAGAGTATTAGTTAAGTTCATTGCTTTGAGTTGATCAAATATTTTTTTAAAAATGAGGACAGGATAAAAATAAATCTAATAATAATAATACCTGTTAACTTCTTAATCTGCATTTTAAAGTTTAATGTATTTCAGTAGAACACATCAAACATGAACAACAGATAAAGTCTCAGCTGACTTGTAAAATCAAACAATAAAATTAATGTTATGTAAATATTCAAGATTGGATAATTTTATTATTTTTGTTCTGCTGTTTTGGAATGAAGACATAAAAGGACAGATTTTAAAACTTTTTTTTTCCTTCTCTCCTTGATATCAAATCTCTTGCTTTTCTTTTTTTCAAAAAGTAGATGAAATATTGGCTTTGATCTAAAGTTCAGTTGGTTGGTTAGTACAGTATGTGCAGGCAAGAAGTCTCTTTATTTACTCCTCTGAAAGCTGATTCTGCAGTTCTGAATAAAACAACTTCCTAAAGCAGAAAAATTAATGCAAACAATTTCTGGGGGCTGCTTTTCCATTTAAAGAATATCAATGTGCCTGCTTTTTTATTTTTATTTTTTTGAAATTTTCAAAGACTGAACATGCAAATAAACAAGGAAACAAAACACTTTCCTTGTCTGTCATTCTTTAATGGGGAAAAAAGGCATCTGTATTCAGTAAGTTTAGTTATGTGTGTACCTCTCTGATCCCATCTGCTTACTTGCTTTCAGAGTTTTTATCGTCTCAAACTTTCATTTTTATTTCAATATGTCCATTGTTTTAAATAGTATCGCTTTCAAAGAAGTGTGAGTAGAATTTTTGACCAGGTAGTGCAAAATGAGGGTGTGCAACTAAAAATGTGGATGAGTGTAAGTGGTGCATAGTAAAGTGGGAACATTATGCTGTCTTATGAGTACCTAAAGAAGAGTGTCCAACCTTGAGAAGTTTAAGACTTGTGGAATTTAGCCTTCTTAAAGTTAGAAAGAGTTGACACCCCTGACCTGAAGCATGTTTGAGAAATGTGGTATGATTTCTTAGTGGCCATCTTATCCTTCGGAATAGTGTCCCTATCCAAAATCCACATACCCATGATCCTGTTGTTATTTAACCTTTAAAAATGGTTCTTTCACCAGCTTTTCAGTAAAGAAATGTGGGAACCCATATTGATATTAGCGTTTTATTCAATGGTTAAATATGGTTGTATCTTCACTAATATAATAACATAGATTGTCTATATGGCCATTACTGTGTTTTCTATCTGTGTAATGTTTAATGCTGAACATTATATAAAGTTATACATAAGTAATTCAAAGTTCATTTTTATTAGTATCTCAAGAACCTGGGGGGGGGTTAATAAGTAGATCAATGGGAATCTGGATTCTGCTGGAGGATCCTTTAATCAACGGTACCCAACCTTCCTGTCTCTACGGACTGGCAACAGTGGTGGCAACTTGGGGGGAGAGAATTGTTTTGAACACACAGTCATCATTTGTGTGACCCAGTTCCCAATAGGCTGCAGATCAGCATTGGTCCATGGACCAGGAGTTGGGGATCCCTGTTTTAAATGACTGAGGAATCAAATCACAATAGCTAGATCAGAAAAGAAACAGTATAGCACTGTTAAAAGTATAGTGATCACTGGAATGGAATGGAAAGGAAAGGAAAAGAAAGAAAATGTCAGGTCAAACATTTCAACAATGAACTTGCAAAAAAAAAACTCCTTTCATCAGCCTTTCACTAGTCCAGTGGTAAGCTTATTCTGTAATGAAAAAAAGGAACAAAAAATAGTCCTTTTATGGGTCCATTCCTTGAAGAAATGGCCAAGCAATTATGATCACTGAACCACCAACTAGATCAAGAAGTTATCCTGACTACAGCACATAGTAATCAATTGAAAAGGAAATATTTTCATTCAGTGAAATACATCACATCACTACTTTTGCTTTAGAAGTCAGAAAACATTATGGGTAGAGATTAATTCATCATGAACTGAAGCAGGTTTTGATTCTAGGGCATGAAAGACATGTTAAATTAGTCAGGAGAGGTTTCAGCATTGTTGAGGTATCCTTATGTGGATTTAATGTGCAAACTTATCAGACGTTTCCTGATAATGTTACTCAAATATGTAATAGTGAATACAATACCATAGAGTGGTAGCTTAGTACTTGGTACTCAATGCATTTTGATGCACAAATATTGTCCTGGTATTTAACATGTTGCAAAAGGAAGTAGGAGAAAGCTGCAGAGGGCAGACAGGAAATTGGCAATGCTCTGAAAGTTGCTGACATAGGAAAAGGAAGAGATAGGAAGTCCTTCCTAGCCAAAACAAAGGGTCATGTAGTAAGTCACATGGTTTGTTTGGTACTCATCCCTTTTTAGTATTCGTCACACATCTTCGAATCAATTTAGGACACGTACCCAGGTACTACTGTACTCATAATGTCTTCCCCTTTGCAAATATGTACATTTAGGGTATTCAGGTTGCTATAACATCCATTATAATAAAACTGGTGAGGAAAGGAGGAATAGCCAAGTGCTTAAAATGTGATCTTGAAGCGATTACTGCAGGCATTAATGTAATGCAAAGGAATTCTTTTTAGGACATAAGAATCTTTGGTAATTGAAGAACTAAACATAGACCTTCCACTTCTTTATAAATCTAATGTTTGGGAAGACTATGGATAGAGTAGACTTCTTTTGACACCAGAAGGAATGTGACTAGAAGGGGCAGGAAAGTAAGCATATTGCTTTCTGATATAGGGCATTGACTTCAATTAATTTAGGCTAGCAAAACATATGGTTGATTCTACTTTAGAAAGGGTTCACATTCAGATTGAGTCAGTCACTGTTAAGCATGAAAATTAATAGCTGTGGCCCTAATTAATTCAGCAACAAGTGTCTTGCCTCTTTCCCGCTAAGCATTCGTAGAGAACCTTCTGTTCTAATTAGCAGATCTTACTGATCTATTAGCCACTGTGGGAACTTGTACAATTTACTTCTATTAAATCCAAATGGATAATGCTTGGTATAATTTAACTTGATTGGAATTATATAGAAGCAGCACATTTTATAATCCTAGTAGTATAGTTGATAAAAAATAATAATGATATTTAAAATAAAAAATATAATATTTGAGTTAAGAATTTGCTATGTGAAACTCAAAGCTAAAGCAAAAGAAATATTACATTAAGTATATTAAATAGTACATTATATTACATTACGTACACCATATCTTGTTAAGTACATTAATTTACAGATAAGTAACATTTTTGTGGGTATTGAAAATGAATAGAATGCTACTACTGAGTAGATATCAACTACCACAAATGTGCTTGTTATGAACAATTTCAGCAGCAGTGTAAAAAGGTCATGCAAACAAAATGAGTCAATGTAAATGCACACTTTATAGAAATATCTAAAATCAAATTTATGAATCTACCAGCCAGCAGTCGAACCTAATTTTTATAATAAGTTGCTGTATTGAACATTCTGTAGCGTGTTATGAATATAACTTATAATAAAGAAATGACTGTTTGTTCCCTTGTAATGTCATTAAGTAGAATGAGTGTGCCTTTTCTAAGTACCCTAAGTACAAATAAACTATCAAAAGACATGTCAAAGTTATAAGATTCCTATAGATTGTAGTCTTAAATTGCTGTTCTTTCCACATTTCATTTCATACATTTAAACACAAATATACATATATACATATATACATATATACATATATA
The DNA here is from genome assembly GCF_051295495.1 of Thamnophis sirtalis. NCBI lineage: Eukaryota > Metazoa > Chordata > Lepidosauria > Squamata > Natricidae > Thamnophis > Thamnophis sirtalis. The sequence continues at coordinate 62,167,327 of NW_028261385.1, forward strand.
CATACATACATACATACATACATACATACATACATACACATACACATACACATACACATACACATACACATACACGTATATATGTATAGATAGATAGATAGATAGATAGATAGATAGAGAGAGAGAGAGAGAGAGAGAGAGAGAGAGAGAGAGAGAGAGATTGTGCATCCTATTTATTAATTTTTTGGATTAAAAATGAAAACAAAAATAATTTTCTCTTTTAGGTTTTTTAATACATAAATATTTAAATCAGCATGCTTAAATAGCCTTCAGAACTGATAAAGCTAAAAAAGGTACTTTAAAATGATTCACCTGTATTCCATTTCATTAGAACTTCCTTCTAGAAATATTTCATTTTGATGTCTAATTTTATAGATTTGCATGTGTATGTCTACACATGTACACACATACAATAATTATTTCTTTCAATCAATTCTCTCATTTTAAGGATGAGTCTGGGATGAAAAGTATAAAGCTTCTTACAAATTAGTAAAATGTAGTAACTATAATCCATGCCATAAAATGAAGCCCTTATATTTAGAATTGCAATCTTCAATGGCAATACCAGCATCTGTGCCATTTATTTTATACATCAGTTGCATTGTAGAAAGACATCTAGGATGCTAAGATCATGCTCAGATTTCTACAAAAATGCATAGTGAACAACCTTTTGCAACATATATGGGCAGGCTCCAGAGTTAGAGAAGCCTTCCTGCTATTGTCAGTCACCTTCAACATATGAGGATGGTATTAGATCAGAGAAAGCTAATTGTCTTTGCTTTGTACCCCAAGCTCTACATTCGACCTTTTCTAAAGTTCTGAAAAGATCAGTTCTCAGTATTTGCTAAGTCATGGAAAAACATATCTTAGTAGATAAATATCTGTGAAAATAGAGTTGATTATAAAAATGTCTGGAATCTCACTGGCTAAGATCACACTTGCACTGCCAATTTTATTCTCACAGCAATAATTCTATCAAGTGATATGGACTGATGGAGAAACAATTAAAAATAAATAAAAATAATTTATTTCATGTTCTATGGCTAAAAAATCTGGATTTTCCCAATCCTAACTCCAAACTTTATTATTAAACAATATTGATTCCATCAATATTGAAATAGTATTGAAATTAGTGTTTGTCAAACTGGTGTTCTCCAGATGTGTTGTGGACTAAATTCTCAGAACTGCTATCTGGTATAAAGTTCCTTGCTTCATTCACCCATTTGGAATGTTTTTCTTCAGCTTTCTATTACTATACAAAGATTTGATTTAATCATGCAAAAAATGCTCTAATAAAGACGTTATCTGACATGCTGCCACAACTTAATGTAATCCTCATTTGGCATGTTAAAATGGAACTCTGCATACATTATCCTACAGATAGAAAAAAATAGCATACAGGTGTATACCAAAACAATAGCAGTGATTACCATCATCAAAAGGCTTTGTTTAATATAAACCTACAACATTTGCAAAAAAATGGACTTGGAATAGATTACAGAACTTTCAACAGATTTGATTTTTTTTAATGAAACAATGTTTGGCATTAGCATGCAAGAAAATGTGTGCTTAGCAGGATTATATTTCCCCCAGTGAATGTTATCCGAGTCAGAATGTATTAGAATAGCTTTATTCATATAACTTTTTCACTATTCAAACTGAGAATAAGGTAATATGGAAATGATTCCTATGCAAGTAAGCCTTTAGTCAAACTATTCTATTTGTGCAGAAGAAATGCATGTTATTGAGGGAAAAAATTAAAATAGAATGTTCACAACACTAAAAAAAGGTTTTGCAATTTGTAAAATTTAAAAGCATTTTGACTTGAATATTGAAAGGCTTTCCACAGCTGTGTGTACAAATGTGTAGCAGATACTGATTCCTATAAATGTATTTGGGAGGAAGGAAAATTTATTTCACCACATGAACAGAATTTCTTATTTATGCTTAGGAACTTGCTATGTAACTTGATATCTTTTCTAGCAAACCAACTTATTTTTAATGTGGAATGTATTTCTTGTGTTTTTATTAAAGCAGACAAAAATAAAATAGGTAAATTTGCCTCTGCTGTCACTGCACGCAGAAACGTTGAGGGATAAAGGTTAATTTTTCAATTATTCGACTGTCCCTTTGTTCTGTGTGTTTCACAATGATTAATTGTGTTCTGTTTCTTTTTATTAGCAGAGACTAGTGATGTAGACCCAGATACTCTAAAGGCAAACTCTCAGGGGTTTATTGGATGCCTCTCTTCAGTGCAATTCAATCATGTTGCTCCCTTGAAGGCTGCTGTCCACTATCCCAGCTCAGCTCCAGTCATTGTGAAAGGACATTTCATGGAATCAAACTGTGGGACATTAACAGGAGCTGATACAACATCAAGTGAAACAACCCATTCATTTGCAGGTACCAAACATAAGGCTTTCATTAATTTTATTCTCTGAAAAAGAATACTTGACCATATTTCAGAAATTCAGTCATTTTTTTCATATGCCAAAAGTGCATATATTGAGGCTTTCCTCAATTTTTGTCATTTCCTATCTTGTATCAGGGTGAAATGCTACTGGTTCAGGCCAGTTTGCCCAAACCAATAGTAAAAAATGCTACCAGTTTGCCCGAACCGGTAGTAAAAAAATGCTAAAAATTGTGCGGCACAGCTGATTGTCTCACAGCTAATTGTCAGAACTTTTAAAAACTTTTTAAAGCATTTTTTTACTACTGGTTCGGGCAAACTGGTAGTTCTGATGATCAGCTGTACGAAAATCAGCTGTGCCACACAATTTATATTTGCTGGAAATCGTGTTGCACAGCTGATCATCAGAACTTTTTTTAAACTTTTTTTAAGCATTTTTTATTACTGGTTCACCTGAAAAAAATGCTTTAAAAAAGTTTTTAAAAATTTCTGATGACCAACTGTGCGACAATCAGCTGTGCCACATGATTTATATTCGACAATATGCAACAATCAGCTGTGCCACATGATTTATCTAAATAGCGCGGCACAGCTGTTTCCTCTCCCTCGCTGTTCTACTTACTTTTGTAGACTCAGAAAAGGCTTCTTAATCCGATGTGTATGAGCTCGAAGAGAACCAGTAGCAGACTTCAGAGCATTTCACCCGTCTTGTATGCATATGAATGTGTGTTTTTCATAAACACCATGTCCAAGCCAATCATTCATTCCTTGTCAATAGCTTTATAATAATCTTTTAATGTGTGTGTTCCTATTTTATAATTCTATGTTATATGTAACACCTACATTAATAGATACAGTAGCCTCTGTTGGATCTGTGGATTTAAATGCAGATATATTGAAATTCCTGTTCTCTGTTTGTCTCTGTCTTTTATTTTTGTTTCTGGCACAGATCATTCAGGACCAAGGGATGAAGGAGAACCATTAGCTAATGTAATAAGGAGTGATTCTGCAATTATTGGGGGTAAGAGGAACTGTAATTGCATTGTATGTACCATTTTAAATATTTAAATTTAAGTGCTGAAGCTGAGCACCCAAATAACTGAATAAGCTGCTACATTGTTAACTTGTTTAACATTGTATACATGTTTTAGAAGCTGATAGAATTAGATTGGGCAGTCACAAATGGTTATATATCTTCAGGCATGTGTTCAAGCTGCAGTGGAAATATAGACCCAATTTTTCCTCAAAAAATCTCAATCTTTCACAGTATTGATTTAAAAACAAATGCTTTATAAATGTTTCATTTTCTTCAACCATTTAAGTACATGTTTTTTTATTTTTAAAATCATCCTTTTAGTAATCCTATATTTGCAACGGTGGTTTGAGTTCTTGTTGGAAACATTGACTTACTGAGAATGTGTCTATTACAATCAAACCCCAAAATCTGTCTACTAAATGTATATATACAGTAGATACATGCTGAAACAATTCCAAAGACCTCTGTGGGAGTTGGGACTTTGCAATATAATTTTATTTTTATGCAGCAGCAATGCCAGATAGTGATTTTGCTATCTTTCAAATTGTTTGAAATTGTATCATTTTATTTACTGTATGTACTGATTTTTCATTTAAAACCATACTGATGGCATTTCAATACAGTATTGGAAGACTTATAATATTTTATGTAGCAATACTTTAAGATTCATATTCTTCTTTCTTTATATTTGGCTAAAACACTTAAGATGGTATACTTTGGCAGTGTTCCCTTCAGTTGCCCTTTAGGTACAACCTAAGATTGAATTATTTGGAGTTTAATACATCCCTAACTCTGCAAGGTTTTTGTAAGGCAAATACTCAAAATATAAGTTCAAAAAGCTTTACTTATACAAGATTGCAGTCTTCAAGTCCCAATTAAAGAAGAACAAAACAGTAAGTTCATAATGCACCGGAAGTTTCCATTCCAAAAGGATTCAATTTTAGAAGAATGTCACTCGAAGACTAGAGATGGACTGTATGTAATTTGGGAATAAATTATTCATATCATCTATCAGTAGCATTTTTAGAGAGTAAGTACCCTATTAGTAGGCCAAGTCAACGTACTTCAGGAAATATGCCCTAGTGGAAAAAAGACAAAATTAGATCATGAAGTCTCTTTAGACTGAAGATAATAACTCATGGAGTATTACTGGGTTATGTTGGTGATTCTTCTTTGTAACATTATCTCAGTGCCAGATGCTATTATGGTAAGGTTAGTGGGTTATATAATTCATACAATACATTTCTAGAATGACATTATTGTGCTAGTGAAAATTTTTTCTTGTAGCTATAGTAAGATGTAATTAAGCCTTAGTGAGATCTGTTAATGCTAAATGAAGATTCCACCGTGCCCAGAGAGCTTTTATCACCAATGCTCATAAAGCTACCACCTGTCCTGTTTTTCCTTCTAGTATAAGCTATGGTACAACTATACTCATGTTCAATTAAAAAAATAAACAATTGTAATTGTACTCCAGCTTTATTCACTTCTATGTCCATGTATTGATGATTTGAATATTAATTAATAACTTGTTCATTCTCATTATGGCGTTGCCTCCAACACACACATACAATCAGTAGATTCTGAAATAATGAAAGTCTGTCCATCTATAATTTAATAATAGCAAGAACAAAGAAACATAATCAATTTTAGGCTGTGAGTATATTATGTAATACAAAAGCATAAGTTGCAAATGGGCACTATAAAATATTAATTCATAACATTTTTAATTATGTCACAGTAATGAGATTTGCACCTGTATAAATTTAATAAATCTATATCTTACAAAAATTCTTGTTATCATGCCTTTTAACTGGGTGAAACACTGCATCAAAGGGAAACAATTTTTGAAACTAAGTCCTTTTGAATGGACCTACTGAATGTGTGAAAAATCCAAGACCCCTGACTTCCAAAAAAAAAATGAAAGTTGGGGAAGCTGTGGCTATTTCAATGCTACTGGCTGCTGCTGTGCTGCTTCTATGGTGATGAGATCTTTATTTTCAACATTCTGTGACAATTTCCAAGTCAATCTTGCAATCCTTTGCTCGCTCTCTTATTCAGAAAAAAACATTTATGTATTTATTTGAAAAAAGAGAGGAATGAAGGAAGGGGAAGAGAAGGGGAAAGAAAGGGAGGGAGGCAATTTCTGCCAACTTCTCAAAATGAAATTCAGTGGGGAAGCTGGTAGTCAGAGGTTGCTGCTGCTTCCAATGTTCTCCCTTTATCATTCTGTTTTTCTATTTAGGAAAGGAAATATGTGTTAAATGATGAAGCACTGGGGAAGAGGTTTTCTAGTAAATACAGTAAATAAAATTTACAGAAAATCTGGATCAGTTCTTATCATATGGTTATACATATTTTCTTCTAATGTCTATATTATAATAAGTTTCTTGCATAGCTTCCCCCATAGCTTCTTATTGAAATGGTTTATAGTTGCATCATAACTTATTCAAATAAATATTGTTTGGAAATGTCCCTGATTAATGCTGATATTTACTCAATGTTCCTAAATATATAGCTTTAATGAATTCTTTCTGGCGGAGTCAAGTAGATGGCAATGGATTTCATTTTGATGTATTTTAAAATAAAGGAAATCTATAACAGATTTCTTTATATAACTGCCTAAAAGAAGCTTTAAAAATTACATATATACATAAATGTGGCCTTAAAATGATGTTTGTGTTTTGCTATGGGACCGTTTGCTCTTATGAACAGAAGATAGTATTTGTAGCTCAGCAGTCTTGGTGCTCTCTGAGCTGGTTTTTTTCTTGCAAACATTGCATTACCAAACTAGATAACATCATCAGTGCCAACATCATCATTAGTCTTGCAATGTATTTTAGTATATTTTTAAATTAAGATAGCAATATATTCTCTAGTGTAATGGGCTACAAGAATCTATAATTATGCTATGTTTTTGGATGTGCTACAAAATATACTTTGTTATTTTCTTTTCTCTCCCCAGGTGTGATTGCTGTAGTGATATTCATTCCACTTTGCATTGTGGCCATTGCTGTACGGATTTATAAAAAGAAAAATGTATATAAAAAGAAGGAGGTGAAGGGATCAGAAAATGAGGATAGTGCAGAGACTGTCCTGAAAAATGAGATCAACGTGCAAAATACAATCAATGAAAATCAAAAGGAGTATTTCTTCTAATTTGCTTTTCTGATCTAGTTTAATCAGAATAAAAGACAGTCTGACTTATTTGCTAACCAAGTTCTCAACTGGAAAAAGAAAGAAACTGTTGTATTTGAAGAACACACAAAATAGATTGGAAATCTATTAAACGGCATATGTTCAGTCTTGGTGTTTGCTATGGCAAGCCTCTTTAAATGACATGCATTCCTTAGCTATTATAACATAGATGCATTTTATGTGAGAGTGAATTAGATATTGTAACCAAACCCATTGTTGGTAGTTTTCAGCCTTTCTGCTGTGACTTTCTAAACTGAAAGTTAAACTTGATACGTATCATGAGTTTTGAATGGGGGGGGAAAGGTCATTTGTGTTCTTTCTTTCAGTCCATCCTTCCAAGACATCTATTTTTAAAGCAATTTTGTTTAAATATTCTACAGTATTTTCTTTGATACCATTGGGCTGTTTTGCAAACCAGAGGTATGCATGCTTAAGAATTAACTGGCTTAAGAGTGCAGACTTCCAAATTGAAGTGTTTGTGCTTCTTTCCTTTTTTTTAAGCAACAACACACACTATACATCATTATCTTCATCAACAATCCTCTCCTGCATCACCCAGCAAGTCTGTTACAATCTGGTGATAAAGAACTCAGTATTACTTTAAAAGCTTGTTTGTATGAAAAACAAAGTGTGAATGAAAATCTGGTGGTAATACACAGTAGTCAAAATGAATAACAGGGTAGTCACCTAAGGAATCCAAACCTTAAACTCTCCACAAATTATGAATGGATATCTTTCGGTTTTCTTGACATGTTACTACAGCTTGAATGTATAGCAGATTACCATTTTATGTAATCTTGAGATGGGAGGTGCATACACACAAACACATACACACTCCCAAAGATACACAAAAACTCCCAAGCACTCATATATATGAAAGGTGGCATACAAAATGATTCAGAAGCTTTAGACTTACCTAAGGATGGCTTATCTGTACTACAGGCAGTCCTTGCTTAACAATCAGTTGCTTAATGACTGGTTGACGTTGCAACAGATAAAATAAGTTATGTACATCTCATCCTCAGTTATAATGTTATAACCCTGTGGTCACGTGATTGCATTTCAGGCACTTAGAAACCAGCTCACATTTACTAGCAGTTGCAGCATCCAACATTAATGTGACAATGTTTTTCTTTTGTCAGTTTTCAGTGTTTTTTTGTTGGTTTTCAGCAGAAAGCACCCATTCGGGAGAATGAATAACATCACATAGATTGCTTAACAACCATGGTGATCTGCTTAATGACTATTGTAAAAATGACCTTAATGACCACAATGACTTATGATCAAAATTCCATGCCTAATTATGGTTGTTAAGTAAAGACTCTCTGTATCAGAGGTGGGTTTTTGCCAGTTTGGTCCAGATCGGGTGAACTGGTAGTAGCTGTGGCAGGAAGCTCATGTGCATTGAGCATGCATGCGCACACGAGTAAACCACTATTAAAAAAATGGAAACCCACCACTGATCTGTATTCCTAAAAGTCATCTGTTGGTTATGCTGCCACTCTTGAACTACCCACTGAAGTTAATTTGGCTCATAAAGCAGTAGCACATAAAGCGGCCTTAAAATGAAAATATAGTTTCATTTATAGAAGAAATTATGATTGTATATGGTCAAGACTACTTCTGAATAATTTTTGATATTGTAGTTAGGCCCACATACTGTAAACCTAAGTCAATTGGAATTGCGTTCTCTACTTCCTTAAAAAGAAATGGTCCACTTTGAGGATCGAGCCCCCCCATACGTATTTCTATATTCTGATTTCAGCATTTGAAAAGAGAACAATGGCAGTGTCCCATTGTGTTGAACTATATGCTTGAATACCAAACTCATATAGACAAGGGGAAAATGTTAGCTCTTGATCAGTGTTATAACTCAACACTCAATATCTTACAGCTAAATATCTGCAAGCTAACTCCAAGAATAGTGTCTGAAAATTCAAAAAGATTGTTAGCTCTTACTAATGACAGGAAATAGAGTTTGATGTAGTTCTGGAAGAAGCAGAACAAATCATCATACAGTATACAGGTAGTTCCCAATTGGCAACCATTTATTCAGTAACCTTTTGAAGTTTCAATGGTGCTGAAAAAAGTGACTTATGACTGTTTTTCACATGACAGCATCTCCATGGTCATGCGATCAACACTCAAACTCATTTAACGATCTTGTTTAGCAGTGGACATCTTGGACTCAATTGTGGGCATAAATCAAGGGCTACTTGTACTGCAATTCATGTTACAAGTTGCTGAGACTAAGGATGCACATCGGAAACTCTAGGTGCTCAGAACCAACAGGGATTCAATTGGTGTGAATGTAACCTGCTCTATCCCGAGCTGTTGCATGGTTAGCCCAGCAATTCAACAAAATTCAGATTGTAATATGTTCATTGTGGCAGGTGCTGTTGAAATATACACCACCTGTATATTCTAAATATTGGCCTGAATATAATTGCTAGAGTCCTAACTTCAAGATCCTTATATCACCCTGTGGGGCTGTCATAGTCAACAACCATTGGGTAATAAGGGCCTATATAATTGGCTCCCTCTGTCAGATCTGAGGATTATAAGGTATTGGGTTAATTGATTTTTGGCTTCAATACATATACAGTACATAAGAACTACTAAGTCACAGTAATTAGTCTCCCATTAGGCTTAATAATGTCCAAGCTATTATGTGGTGTTTTGTAATCATTATTATTTAAAGTGCATTGTCCTAATCTAGGTATTATAATATATAAATAATACAATTTTTAATCAAATGAGACTTTTGGATGCAGAAATACTGAAAAAAATCTTAGAGATGGTTTGTTTTTTCTTAAAGGTTTACTTATATGCCATTATCTAATTTTGGAATTAATGTATGCCAATAATTGTGTAAAATTTGTGCAGTTAGTTGGCATAAATATATAAGATACTGATCTTCCCTCCCCAGCTTCCTCTTGGCTCTAAAGTCCTATCAACTAGTCAGCTTTCCCCACCTCTTTGTTTCAGGAGAATTTTAGGGGTTCTCAAAAAAAGTCAATAGGGCAACTACAATCATTCAATTTTTAAAATGTGCATTGCAGAGACAATTCATGTAAACAAGGAGTAATTCATGTAAACAAGGAGTAATTCAGTTTCAGCTGCCATTTTAATTCTCCCCCCCCATCCCCCATTACCATGGATGACCTTATTTCAGCAGTGTCCAATTTTGGTCACTTTAAAACATGTGGACTTCAACTCCTAGCATTCCCTAGATAGCAGGGCTAACTTGGGGATTCTGGAAGTTGAAGTCTACAGGTATTAAAGTGACCAAAATTGGACATACCTCCCCTATATCCTTAAATCTGTTTATGTATATTGTTCAGACAACCACTGCTTGTAGTTTCCTCCACTTGGTCTCATTTCATCGTGATTTTCTGGTCCATTTTCATCCTTGCCACTTTTTCCACTTATTCAGCTTATATTTCCTCCTTGTTACAAGCAGCTACTTAAGATATTTTTCCTCAAACAGAACTTGCCTTCATTTCTTAGCAGCTGCTATGAATTTCAACTTTATCCACAAAATATAAATTATTTTGTAATAATAAGAGAGAAGGTAATAATATGTTTGTATCATTTTCATATCATTAAAATGATATGAACATATCATGAAAATGTGTTTTTGTCCTCTTATTAATTTAATTTGTATATTTCTTGTTTTTAAGTATTGTTTTTAAATGTTTAATTGGAAATGAGTTTATTTAGGAATATTACTTATTCCCAGGCGCGACATGGTGGCCCAGTCATTAAGACACTGATCTTGTTGATCAGAAAGATTGGCAGTTTGGTGGTTCAAATCCCTACTGCCATGTAACGGAGTGAGCTCCTGTTACTTGTACCAACTTCTCCTAGCAGCTTGAAAGCACAAGTACTTGTTAAAAATACAAGTAGAAAAAATAGGGACCACCTTTGGTGGCAAGGTAACAGCATTCTGTATGCCTTTGGCGTTTAGTTATGCCAGCCACATGACCATGGAGATGTCTTCAGACAGTGCTGGCTCTTCGGCTTTGAAACAGAGATGAGCAGAGTCAGGATTGACTAGCATATATGTGTGAGGGGAACCTTTACCTTTACTTATTTCCAAATATTATCCTGAAATATTATATTTAAGAAGCTAAAGCAAGTGGCAAACTGAAGGTAATATATACATTCTTGTGAGCCAAAATCTGTTTCCTTACAAGAACTCCTCCTTATAAGAACATCTATTTGTTAATTTAAAATGGCCATAATATTTTTTCGTATATGTTGCAATGCACATAACTAACCTTGTGTAAAATTCTTAATGCAAGCTATTTAGAGAGCAATACCTACAGCCATCCCTTTTGCTCTGTTGAGTAGTTAAATCTTTCTAAATTGTAATTATTACTTTCATGTTCCTTTAGCTTTGTTCCATTTTACAGGGTCATTTCATCATTCAAAGGTCTTTGATTCTTAAATCTACTCTCTTGTTATTCTGTCAGAGGCAGTCACTGCAGTGCCAGCTCCAGTCTCCAATGCTAATTTTATTGCTATTATAGGGCTATATTACCAAAAAAAAAAGGAAGGGGGAAATCACATTTTGTTAATTATTTAAAGATCAGTCACGTAAATCAGTCATTGCTTTATTATCAACTTTCAAGCCATTTATTACACACTTATAAATATATAGATGTGCAAGTGTGAATTAGAGCAAACTAAGAGTTTATAATGCTGTATAATTAACTATGAATTACCAGTTATTTTTCCACTGTTTATTTACGTGTATAGAGCTTTATCTTTTAAGTATTTTAAAACATTTTAAGTGTTACGGAGTGATTATGTAAGTACAATTTGTTTACATTTCATTAAGGAAACATTCGCAAAAACATTCCTTCAATTCCATATACATAAGTACAGAATGGAAAAATGTGGAAAGATTTTCAAATTGTGGAGAGTAGCAATTCTTTTTTAAAAAGGAATTTAAATAATATTGTTTGAATGAATGCTTTTTTTGTCTATAGCTGTATAGTGTAAAATAGTTGAATTTCTTACAGGCAGCTAATGCCAATGAATATTTTGGAAGACAGAATTCACAAATAAAAATGTATGCATAGATAAGGCATATATTATAATTCTGAACACATTTAAATGGGCCCATTCTAATCTAGAAGTGCCTGTTTTCTTTGACCATATGTTAATGCAAAGACTGTAAATAATGTAATTCTAGATTGACCTGAGGAAACCCACAACTTGTGGACAGGGCCCTCCTATAAATATTTTGTCAAACTCTCAAGTCTGTCACTATAATTGTGTTCATTTTTTTTGCCCTTGCCTTGATTTGTTTGCTTGATTTTTTTTATGCTAGTCATTTCTATAATAGTCCAGTGTTGACAGATGGGTTAAGGTTCAGCATTTGTCTCAAAGATAACTACAAATTCTGAAGCATAGAAGCTACAATAGCCAACCTTTGAAGTTTTTTTAATAGCAGTGTGGCCTTCCAAATAAATAAAATATAATTCCCAATTACACTGGTTGAGGTTGAAAGGAATTGGAGCTTAGTAGTACCTATAGATCTACAAATTTCAGAGGCACCACATTAGAATGTAGAATTTAATAAATTTATATGCCGCCCAATCCCATAGGACTCCAGGCGGCTTACAAAAACAAGATAAAAGATAAGAGTTAAAAATAGAAAGAGAAACAAATTTAAAAACAACACACCATACATTCAGTCTAGGTGGGGCTGGACCTCGTTCATGAAGTCAACAGCCCCAGGCCTGCCAGAATAGCCAGGTTTTAGTGGCTTTTCGGAAGGCCGAGAGAGTGGGAAGGGTCCGGATCTCTATGGGTAGATCGTTCCACAGGGCCGGAGCAGCTACAGAGAAGACCCTCCCCCGAGGGGCCACCAGTTGGCATTGTCCGGTTGACGGCACCCGGAGAAGGCCCAACCTGTGAGATCTTATCGGCCGTTGGGAGGTATGTGGCAGGAGGCGGTCTCTCAGATATCTGCTTAATTCTCACTATCTTGGAAAACCTATCTTCAGGTTAAATGTCTGTTAAGATTCTCAGTCATCCAGGTCATAGTTGTCTCAAAAGCACCTTTTCAAAAGGCAACTGAACTTTTTCCCTTGAAGTGGAAGAAGAAAATGTTTCACCATCAGAAATGATCGAGCTTTTTGGATGAGAAGCAAAATGTTTTCTTCTTCCTCAAAGACAAAAACAGCCCAGTTGCCTTTTGAAAAGACACCCTTGAGATATCTTCAGATTCCATCACACTGATGTTGAAGCATACGAGTTAAGAGTTCCATCTATGGAACCAAAATTTGTGAAAAGCTGACATCCTACAATAGCCATTGTGGTCCCAGTGGACCATCATGGATTAGCTTTTCTAAAAGATTTTAAAATGATGTTTTGATAAAACCTATGGAATATTTAAATGGCAGATTTCATCCCAGGAAAGACTTTAGACCTGTGGAGACCTTTCATTGTTTAAGAAGAAGAAAAGAAAGAAAGGTTGACAGGAGGGCACCGTTCCATATCATCTCTAAAATTCAAAACAGACCTTGAAAGAGAGATAGTTTCTAGTCTAGTTTTATCCATAAAGAGCTGATTTTGTATGTGTGAACGAAGTTTTTTTTAAAGGACCATTAAAAGGAAAGAGAACCAGTACACCTTGTGAACCTACAGCCTCAGACGTTTTGAAAAGCCACACTGTGAACTAAGCCTATACAATGATGAGATACGAAATTGCACTGATACATCAAAGACCACTGCTGACCTTTTTGAAATATTTTTGCTCCAGTTTGTAACCGAATGCCTCTCTGTGAATAAAAAAAAATGTTTTTTAAAAATAAAAATAAAATGAGGAATTTTTTTTCAAGCATTGCAGCATTGAGGACAATATTATTCTTTTTTTTAAAAAAAAAGGTTTAAAATGGAACTTAACTTGACATATTGGTGAATGTGGTCTCATGTATGTATGTATGTATGTATAAATAATCTGAAAATCACTAAGGTAAGATGCTTTAAATTTGACATGCAGAGTCACATCATACAATACATAATTTCTGTGAAATATGAGAGATTGACTGACTTTTACATCAGTGTTACAATTGTTGTTATTTCTTTTCCTCTTCCTGCTCCTCCTCCTCTCATAAAATATAATCTATGAATGACATAGATTGGCTCATTGGACAATTATTTATTTATATCTTACCTATTATGTTTAAAAATAATTGAAGGTAATGAACACCCACAATATTCCTTCCTCTTCCTATTTTCCCCATAATAACAAGAGCAGCCCTGAGCGAGAATGGCTGAGCGAGAGTGAGTAGTTTAAGGTCAGCCAACTGGCTATCATGGCTTAGGCGGGACTTGAACTCACTATCACCCAGTTTCTAGCCTGATCTAGACCAAACTGGCTCTTTTTAATTAAGTAGAAGTATGTGACCAATGATTCTATTTATAAAGTATTTGAAAGTGATTACTGTGGCATACACACATATATGTTCAGTAAATACCACATGCATATTGAGCTAACATATCTTCCACTTCATAATGCTGAGTATTAATTATTATCTAAAATTTGTGAGCAAATATGTGGCCTTCTGTTAATGTACAGATGTGTGCTTTAAAAAAAATGCAAATTAGAATTGAGCAAACTAGAGCTCCTTATGTAGGCCAAGTCATTGATTTAAGGACAGAATATGTAAACCACAAAAACATATATACTGAAATTAATTAATTTGCCTTCCTCATTATAACCAAAGAAAAATACTTTCCCCAGAATTCCCTTATGTTCTTAGCAAGGATGCTGGGGAAACTTTTGAAAAAGTTTTGAAAGCCTGGGAACTCAAAATAGGCAGAGTACTTTCTGATCATCCTAGTCTCAAATCGTTAAGGCTTTAAAGTTAAAGCCAACAAATTTGTCTTGGAAATATACTAAGACAATCGGAAATGTAATATTCTTATGCAGTGCATAATTAATATAGATGTAAATATTAATTAACTTGAGAGGTGCCTGAGGAAAGCTGTGGGGAAAAAGTGCAATTTGTTAAGTGCCTGATGATAAGACTTCTCAAAATGCAATCTATTGAACTACAGGAACTGGTACACAAATGCAAAAGTATTTGTAGTGTTTATATGTAACACACAAGAAGTCTGCCAATCAGCAAAAATAAATTCAAAAGGACTCCATGATCAGAAAGTTGAATGCTACTTACTCACTGAATAACTATTCTCTGAATCATTTCTATGTATTTATTCCATTATAATTTTTACCTTTTTAGACAACATCCATTAGAAGAGTGGATATTTTCCATCCTCATCATCAATCATCCTCATCATTATCATCATCATCCCAGATTAACTTTTCTCACAGACAGGACAGAATAAAGAACATGGAGCATTAATAAAACCAACAGCAAAATAATAGAAAGAGTTTGAAGTCAAAGTCTTCAGATGATTCCCTTTTGAAAGTGTAGCCAAAAGTTGAAGTAGGAGAGCCAGTTGGTGTCATGTTTTAGGCATCAGGCTAGAAACCAGAGATTGTGAATTGTGGCCTCTCCCTGAGCCAGTCACTTTCTCTCAGCTCTAGGAAGGAGGCAATGGTAAACCACGTCCAAACCCTTCCAAGATAATTTCAGGTGCTGGTCCAGGCAATTGTCAGGTCTCAAAAACCTATTCAAAGACACAAATTGAACTCATAAAATATCGTCTGAGAGGCACCTGAGTGTGGCCTTTTATTATCCCTGATCAGAAAATATTGACTTTTCAAAATTTCCAAATGTGATGACAATAATGGTGGTGATAATGATGATGGAAACTTTCCTAAAACCTTTCCCCCCATTAATTATATAACATTATATAGATGGTTTTCTTAGTGACACCTCCACCCCAAACAATCCTTCAAAAACCTAGTCTAGAAACTGAAGTAAAATGAATATTTTGGCTGAAGTGTGTGTGTGTGTAAATATTGTTTGATTAAAATCATACCTCATCCTCTCTGAAGTGCTACATTATAGTGTAAAAAGTCTCATTTAATTGAATGGTTCCATTTTCTTTAATAAAAAAGAATCCAGAATTCTGATGATTTGATGAGATCAAGCATAAAGTTAAAGGGGGGGTGGGGAAATGAGAAAATGACAGAAATTAGTATTAAAAAGATAAATGGCATGATGACTCTGCACACCTCTACAAGTCTCTATCTCATCATGTCTGCTATTTTAGACATATGATTTAAGAAAACTAATAACAGGGAGAAAAGGAAATAGTGAAAATAAGTCAAATACTTATTATTTCATTCTTTCCTAGGATATTTAGTTGCTTAGTATTGGATATTATTTTCATACACAATTTTGGGGGATGGGACGATCCAAAGCACAAGATGTGAACTGTTCCTAAAGATCAGTATTACCTAAGAGTATTAAATGAAATTATTTTTCAGTGACAAACATGTCAGATTCAGGTTTTCTTTTTTAAATAATGCACTGACTAACTATTTTTCCTGAGGGTCTATTCAGAATTTACCCTTTGTATTGGATGTTGGAAGATAAGCAACAGAAATTCAATAGGGATAGAGATCAAGCAGCAGGAACCAGAGAGCAGAGAAATCAATTGTGAATGTATTCATCTGGTTGGGTCAATTTTTCTCCTAATAAACTAATTTTGTTCCTCCAGTTGCAGAGGTACAGGCATACAATTAAATACAATAGACTGTATATTCAGTATAATTTCAACTTACTAAGGGAAAATTACACTTTGAATATTTTTTCACATCAGGTAACTGCCAGTGTCAAGGTTCCATATAACATTCAAAATTAAATCAGAGTCCAAGGCAAAGTATTGCTCAAAGTTCCAATTTATTAAGAGAGTCATGTTGGCACATCTGGGAAAACCCAAATCTGAAAGCTTCCTGGTTTTCCCCACCCAGTTGAAAGTTCAAGATCTTGCCCCCCACACCCACAAGTCCATCACATGGTCCAATCTTCCACGGCCATGCTGGCAGTTCCACCCATCCAGTTCCAGTCAGATGCAAGATGCAGAGACAAAGAATGACCTTGGATTCTAGAAAGGAATTTTATTTTGGCAACATCACATTCTACTCCTTATTCTTCCCCCTTCCAATTCCCCACTAATGAAACAGCATAGTAGAATAGAAATGTGGCAGGCCAAAGATCCCAAAAGGAACTGGCTGCAGGCCTGACAGGCTGACTCTCCACAGAAGAAAAACATTTCCTGAAAAGAGAATAATGTAGGGGTTAACATAACAGAATTAACCACCTATTCCCCTCCCGGGGGGGGGGACCCTTTGGCTTATCAGGAAACTTATCATGGAATTGTTTTACTAACTTATCTGCTCTTAGGTTCCAGCTTTTGACCCAAGTAGCTTCAGACAAAGGGTACCCCTTCCAATGCACTAAATACTGTAAGCAACCCTATACAGCCTGGAGTCTAAGATTTTTTTCATCTCATAATGTGTTTCCCCTTCTAACACTACAGGAGGAGGGGGAGCTTGGGTGGACAGTCTTATGCTGGAGGCAATTACTGACTTCAACAAGCTACAATGAAATACTGGGTAAATTTTCCCTAGAATTCTGGGTAAACTGAGTTGAACTGTAACTAGGTTAATTATCTTCACTATTGGGAATGGACTTAGAAATTTTGGGCCAAATTTCGTGCTAGGCATTCTTAATTTTATGTATTTGGTAGATGCAAAAACTTTGTTCCCCACACGAAAGGGGGGGTTGCAGCGAGCGGTTTTTATCAGCTTGCTTTTTGTAGGCTTCTGCTGCTTCCACTAGACCTTTTTTTGTATTTTCCCATCCTTACTTTAGCGTGTCCATCCATTCAGTCAGAGACATGGAGGAGGGAGGTTCTCTAGGCAGCTCAGGCATGTTGTTGTAAACCACTTCAGCGAAGGGTAGCAAGTCCTACCTTGTTGATAGGCCACATAACACCAGATGTATTGTTCTACAATCACATTGGTCCTTTCCACTGTTCCATTTGTGCTGGGATGAAACGCTGAGCTCAAGTCCTTGTGTGGACCCAATGGACCTCAGGAACTCTCGCCAGAACTTGATGGTGAACTGGACTCCGTTATCTGAGATGATCCTCCTGGGCACTCCGTGCAAGTGATAAATATGTTTCACAAACATTTTTGTTAATTTCTCTGCTGACGGCAACCCTGAGCAAGCAATGAAACGTGCCTGCTTGGAAAACAAATCAATAACTGTCCAGATTACTCTATTCCCAATGACAATGAAGTCCATTGCAATCTCTTCTCATAGTTGGCTAGGGGTAGCTACTTGTTGTAGTTGTCCAGGGGACTTCCCCGGCTGTATTTTCATTGTTGCACAAGTAGCACAGCTTTTTACATAATCTTCCACTTCTGATTTCATTTTTGGCCACCAAAATTGGCACCTGGAAAGGTGAAGCATTTTTAGGAATCCAAAGTGGCCTCCTAGTTGCTTCTTTGGCTTCATCATGGCTTCTCTGTAGAATGTCCAGCCTCAACCCCATGGGGGCATAAAGTTTGAACCCCTTTCAGCTAAGCCTTGTTATTGTCCTTGTTATTGTTGAGCCACAGGTCTGCCAAGAGCACCAATTTCATTGCTGTTGTCAGCTTGTCCTGGCTTCAGGTGGGGACTTGGGCTGGCTTTTGGTGGGAGGTGGAGAAAGGATGGGGTGAACAACTTCCCCCTTCTTATTGTCGTACTGCGGTTTTCTCGACAAAACACCCACCAACAAGTTCTTCCCTGCAGGGATGTGTTTCAGTTCAAATTGGAAGCTTTGGAAGTATTGTGCCCAGCAAACTTGTTTTAGGGGTAGTCTTTGATGGGCTTTGAGAGCTTCAAGGTTTTGATGGTCAGTCCAGACCTCAAACAGCACATCCCCCCTTCCAGAAAATGTCTCCAAGTGAGCAAGGACCACCTGATCGTATACACCTCTTTCTCCCAAATGGTCCGCCTCCTTTCAGTACTGGTGAGTTTTTTGAAAATGTAAGCGCACGGCAAGAGGTGACCTTCTTTATTCTTTTACAATAGCACTGCTGCTACCACTACATCACTGACATCCATCTGGATTATAAATTGTTGCCCTGGGTTGGGGTGTTGCAGTATGGTCTCTTGGGCAAAGAGCCATTTTAATTTCTCAAAGGCTTTTTGACAGTCCATTGTCCACTTTAGGAGTTGGTTTGCTTTTGGCTTTGTTAGGCAAGGTCCCCTTTTTAATAGTTCAGTCAATGGGAGGGCAATCTCCATGGAAGCCAGAATGAATTGCCTGTAGAAATTAGCAAATCCAAGAAAGTTCTATAGTTGTCTGTGAGTACTTGGAGGTTTCCAGTCTAACACAGCTTTCACTTTTCCTGGATCCATTTCTATCCCCTCATTGGAGATGTGATAACCCAGGTAATCTAGAGCAGTTTTGTGGAACTCACACTTCAATAACTTTGCGTATAGCTTGGTGGCTAGAAATTTTTCCAGGACTTCCCATACTAGCTTCATGTGTTCTTCCAGGGTTTCAGAGAAGATCAAGATGTCATCAAGTTAAACAAGCACTCCTTGGTACAGGTGCTCATGTAGCACCTCATTTATGTACTGCATGAAGACTGCGGGTGCTCCTTGTAGCTCAAATGGCATGACTTTGAATTGAAAACTAGTTCAATAAAGCCCCACTTCAAATTGGTGTCAATGTACTTCATCAATTCAACCATCTCCTTGGGAGTCATGGAGTACATTTTTGGCTTTGGTAGTGTAGCCCCAAGGTTTGATATTTTTTTTTGCGCAATCTGTGGGCTGGTGAGGGGGAAGAAAGTTGCAATCTTCCTCACTGAACACCTCCGCCAAGTCCCAGTAGTCTTTTGGTACTTGTTAGATCCCTGGGGGTTTTGTGTCTGCTGCAGGTGCTGCAGGTTCTGGGCTATTGGGTTCAATCATCCCTGGGTGGCCCTTTGGCTCCACTAGTGGTAATGGCCCAAATCTGATAATCAATTTCCTAACACCGTCTTCCCACTTTATCGTAGGCATTCACTTGTCCAGCCATGCAAGCCGCAAGATAATTAATTCCAGCATCTTTGGAGCCACAATGAATCTGAGGAGCTCATAATGGCGGCCTATTTGTAACTTTACCAGTTCGGTCATTAGCGTGGCCAGGGTTCCCCAATTAGCATTCCATCTACCTGCTCAAACCGAATGGAATGGGATAAAGGTCTTGTGCATATGCCAACTGCTTTCCAATTGACATGCTGATTGAACTACTGCTTGAATTACCCCTTTCACCCCCATTTCGGGTACTTGGAACTTGGCTTTGATGGTGAAGGGATGGATGGGTGCACTCACCATCAGGTTGTCTACACTATTCTCTTCCTCCAAGGTGGAAGGAGTTTACCCATTGGTTGGCCTTTTCATCACCTTAGGTTGGGGATCAGTTTTCTGAGATTACTCTTCCAGTGGCTTCCGGGGCCTTCTCTTTACCGTGCTGGTGATTGGTGTGCACGTTTGTGAAATTGGGGCTGGAGCCAGGCACTCTGATGTTCTGTGGCCAGGTTGACAGCCATCCATGGTGCCATTTTATTGCCCCCCCTCCAAGGGAAGGAACCTGCTATTTTACTTTTTTCATTTCTTCCTTTCATTGTAACTTGTAAGCCACCTAGAGTAGCCCCAGTGAGATAGGTGTCAATTTAACAAAGAAATAAAAATAAATAAATAAATACACCTAAACCCAGCTGTCTGGGAATTTACAGATCATCCAGCATCTGGATTTATTGTTTGATTACTGTAGTTAGTCTAACAACAGTACATGCCTGCATTTTCCCGCTTAACTTTCATACCATAGCATGAAGTGGAAGGCAAGGTGATCTTGAATGAAGTTATAGCTTGACTTCTATGAGGCATCTGATTTTGTAACAGTAGACAATATTAGTCAAAATAAAAAGCCCTCAACAATTTATTAAGCAACTTTCAAGATACTTTAACATTTGAACTTTTTTAAAATGTCTGAAACTGTTGTGTTGGAAGAGAAATGGATTATAGTTGTATCCACATATCCACAGTAAATTTCATTAAGATAAGATTAGAACATTTACATGGAGGAAAATAATTATTTAAAAAGTTCATAAATATGATAGAGCAATTGATAATCAGTTCATTTTAGTGAATTGCAATTGAAACTGTAGACAAAAAAAGTGAGAGGTAAGGTAAGATGAGGAAAGGAAAGGAAAGGAAAGGAAAGGAAAGGAAAGGAAAGGAAAGGAAAGGAAAGGAAAGGAAAGTAGAACAGCAGTAGTGAGTACTGATGCAAAAGCTCAAAGAGCAGACTGAGGACAGATCATAATGGAGAAGATCTGTCTATCTGGTCACTAAAAATCAACAGTGACTTGATGGTATGTGTGGTGTAGAAGGAATCCATCCCCCCCTCCCTCCCCCCCTCCCTCCCTCCTTCCTTCTTTCCTTCCTTCCTTATTTCCTTCCTTCCTCTCTCATACCACTCAGAGCCAGAATGATACTGAACAGTCTTGGAAAGCATAAAACAACATGGATAAATAACCTAGTTGCTGTCAATACATGCAGTGCAGAATAAATAAATAAACAAGCAAGCTAGGAGCTGAGCGGAAAAATATAGCACTATTGCCACCTACACTGCTACCTGGATTGATGGCTGGATTTCTTCTCTATATTAACATGTCATGTATCTTGCTTGCTTTTGATCTGACATGTTTATATAACTCAATCATTGTGACTTATTCAACAACCATGTTTGAAGCAAATCATGGGTAAGTAGAACATTTTAACCCAAACAGCATATTTCCGTTAACTAAGAAGTTGGTTTCCCTAACCAAGAGGTTTTATCTTGACTAGTAGAGACTGGAGCCAACTCTTTCTAAATGGCAACTTATGGTCTACCATCTATTTAAATTCCAATGGGTAACTCCACTGCTAAGTAGTGGTTGCACTATTGCTCCTTTCCCTGTAGAAAAAAGTTATTTTTGATGGAAATGTGCAAAATAAATTCAATAAATAAATAGAGTTGGTGAAATGGCCCATCCAAATTTTCTTAATAGAAAATAATAGGACATCACTTGTGTACAACACAATGAACCATACATTAACCAACTGCCTATTAGCCTGGACTTACATACATCCAAGTTATGTCACTATTACAGTTTTGTGCATTTGTGCTGTCCAACAATTGAGTACATTAATATTAAATTGTGAATATGTGTATCATGTAAACACAGCCACAGTTCTCAACTGGTCTATAGTAGAGAATTATCCCTGTGAGATAGACCTGACAAGAAGCACAACTATGAGTACTAACTCTATCTTTATTGTAAGGTTACATTAGTAGAATATTGCAAGACTGAAAGTATTTCTCTTCACTTTTCCTTTTACTCTTCAGAAAAATAGGAAGGATCCCTTCTGAAATGTTGACCTTTCAGGTTGCAGGTTGTCCACTTCATGGCTCTTCTTCCAAGATTATTTCCACATTCCATTACCATGGGATCAATATAAAATTTCAGGGTCCTTAGTTTTTATGTATATTTGCACACTGTTCTTCAGCGAGGACAGCTCCCAGACAAAGAACATTATAGTTTCTTCCTTGCCTTTGGAGAATGCACAAGGCATTCCAAAGGGACCTAAGAGACCCTGCCAGTCCAATTTGATCCAGCAAATTGGGCAAGCTGCAGATCCCATCAATCAAATAATGTTGACTGATGAGAACTTGAAAACTGACCTTCTTTGCTGTAGCCAGTGCTTTGTGGAATATTCTCAGAGATTAACCTGGCCCCAATTATTAAAAGTCCCATTTCTTGGTTTTCCTATTAATTGGTTAATTATCTCATCCACTGTATGTATTTAATTTTTGAATGTTTCTATTGTTTAATTGTTTTAACCATTTTGTAATTTTAGAATTGTTAGCCACCCAGTGTCATTTGGCTGAGATGAGCAATTAGAAATTGAATAAATAAAGAACAAATTCAGAAAAGTGTAAGAGAAAGAATAATAATTAAAGACTGTAGCACTAGTACTAAGCAATGCCAAACTGGGATAGTTTACTTTCCTATCTTTTGCATATACCTTAGGACATGAGAATAAAGTATACAATCATACCTTTGTTCTGGTATATAAAATCCAAGGAATACATTTTTTTACCTAATTATATCATCTGAGTGAAAAACTACTTCAATCTTTTCAGTAGATTGTAGGATATTATAAGGTTATGCCTAATTGAAAGAATTGAAAATATTGGTACTTAATCCTGTTCATTCCAGCAGCTATCTCAGGATTGAGAGTAATCAAAGCAGAAAGCATCCAGAATATTGATTCTGAGCCAAGAAAAGTTAGTTATGAATATGAACTTCAAGTCAACCATTGAGCTTTGACAAAATAATTTTTGCAAGTACTTTAAATAATTACTGTGACTTTTACCATTTCTGAAGCGCACCTTGTACTTGATAATTTTATGTTGCTGATGTCATCTCTATTGCAGCCTTGATAAAACCATTAACCTTTCCTCTTTCTCTGTCTGATCTCCTATAATGATATGAAGGATAATAGCTGTGATTTATGAAGCTTAATGAATTATTGTTTGTAGAATTCTTTGAAGATAAAAGGCTATAGAGCTATGCAGCACGAAGTTACCATAGCACAGAGAATCAGACTTTTGATTTTGAACTATATTCTCATGAATATGTATAACCCAAGAAGCATGCTAAACCTAATGAGTTACCAGGAAACTTCCTTGCTACAATGAAACAGTGTTAGAAGCTTGGAAGGGATTTACTGGTTACTATCTGTTAAGTCCTATATGAGATCATCTGTTCCTGAGTGAACAGGAAATGACTGTTGAAGGTCCTCACTTCTATCAGAGGCCTGGTGGTTTGACAGTTCTGTACAGGATCTTAGCTTTCCTATCACTGCATTCTTCTGGACAGAGAGCTGTGATGTGATACCTGGGATCTGTTGTAGCCCGAAGTGCTCCTATTACCACTGAATTGCTTTGGTCTTTATTTTTCACATTATCTTCAGTTACTTCTTTAGGCCCCTGGTACTTCTCCAACTTTTCAAGCCCCTTCTTTGTGAAGTGACTGACATTTGGTGCCACTACATCTATCACCATTGCTGGCCAATACCTGTCTATCTGTATCTGGAATACCGTAGGAACTTAACCCTATTATACTTGTATATTATCTATTCTAGCCTATATACTGGGCAGATGTTCCAGTATACAATATGATTGTGTCATTCAGTGTATGCTGTTCTTGCCTGCACAACATTGTTGTGGTCTGATCCATTACTTTGTAATGGATGACAGTGACATTCCAGCTTCAGAGGTTAGCTGCACATCCAGTTTTTCTTCTGGATCTTCTTGAGTCCAGGATGTAATGTATAGTTGGTGTATCTCAAGTTGTGAAAGCAGCTTCCTCTGCACTATGTTGAAGCATTGGGTAATTAGCTGTTTCTCAGTAGAAAATGAAAATCTCCCTATCCATAGCTCACTCAAATGTCTCCTATCATTAGGTCTACTGTTGTAGTAGCATTCATCAATTTATAGCAATAGCAATAGCAGTAGACTTATATACCGCTTCATAGGCCTTCAGGTCTCTCTAAGCGGTTTACAGAGAGTCAGCATATTGCCCCCAACAATCTGGGTCCTCATTTTACCCACCTCGGAAGGATGGAAGGCTGAGTCAACCCTGAGCCGGTGAGATTTGAACCGCTGACCTGCTGATCTAGCAGTAGCCTGCAGTGCTGCATTTTAACCACTGCGCCACCTTGGCTCTAGGTTCCAGGTTCCAGGTTCTGTTGTCCATGTATAGTTCAGCCCAGTAGCCCTGACTTATTGTCAGATTTTTCTGGTTCCCTAACATCTGATGCAGATGTTAATCTGTTGTGTGAGCCAGCATGAGTCTCCTAACTCATGTCATTCTCATATTCTTATATTTGAGGTAGGCAAGTGAAGCGTTAGCCGGTTCTTGCCCAAGGACCTTTATTGTATTTGTACAGTATTATACTTGTACTATACCTGTAATGTATATAATACACAGTAATTCAATGTAATGCTAGATAGGCATCTAGCCTGTTATTTAAGCATTTTACTCTTTTCATTGGCTTGTTGTTAGTGTCTTTGGGGTGCCACTTACCGTCTTTTAAAGATTGCAGTGCCTTTAAATGTTTTATAAAATAAATAAAAGTGCATTTGATCACTTATATGAAAGAAATAATGAGCCGGCTCCATATCTATCTTTTTTTCCTTCTTAGCGCTGCTTTTCATCTTTTCATCCCAGCTCTCCAAAAACTGTAAGTAGACAGCTAGATTCAGTTTCCAGCCTTTCAATGGAAGATAGGATGACCTCTGCATTGTCCATTAGCTTTCTGACCCATGTTCTTTGTGCTATGAATTCTAGGGCAATACAAAATTTCCAAAGCATGTTTCAATCCAGTGAGGCTTTGAGTGAAGCTTCTCTTCTAAAATGCTACCTGAAATGAATAGAGCAAAAAGGCTGCTTTATGTAGCCCTAACATCCCTCTCTGGCTTTTTCAGTGAAGCAAACTGGGTCATTGCTGTGTTTGAAATGATGTCACTCTCCTTAGGAACATGAAGTTTCTTTCCAGACAAGATACAGCTACCTTGCACAGGCCTAAATACTTATCATCTATTGTGGGTTTCCTTTTAATAGCCATAAAGCAAAGCCAAACAAATGTCTTTGTGTTAGAACTTTATCATGGGAACTTAAATGCTCCTTACTGAGCATTGCATGGCTTAAACAATGCATTGAAAATGAGAAATGAGATGCACAATAGCAATAACATCACACTGCAGATTTGAGGATTGCTTATGCCGTACTGTCTTTTGTTGATTAACATTCTGTTCTCTTTTGTGCTGTCTCACGATAATGTTTTGTATTGTTTATATTATAGTAGTGAACCAGTAACTACTAATAAATATAAAATGTAAGATAGATTTCTCATTTATTTTTCTTCCTTTGTATTTTAATTGTTTTCATTTCCTTTAAGGTTAAAAATTATGTTATTGTGCACTAGATTTAAAATATTAAAGAAATCAACAATCTCATTTGAATTGAATATGTCACGTGGCTTCTTTTTATATGTAAATTCATGTAAATAAGGGAAGGAATCTCAATTAAGATACTTGGTTCTCCTGGTTAAGTGGTCCACAAGAAAGCAAACCACAAACCTTGTATTATGTTTATCATGTGTACATAAAGGAATGATATAATCTTGCTCAGAAAATATGGGCCAATCCAGTTTCGGTTTCGGTAGGAAAGTCTGCCTATCTATTTGTTTGCTTATTGGATTTATTTGCCATCCATCTCACAGCAAATGACTCTGGGTGACTATTAGCTTGAATGGGATGTCACATGTAAAAGTAATTTTGAATCTTTTGACATTTTAGGAATAACTAAAACTAAAGTGTTTTCTTTGATTAACCCTTAAAATTTGTAAAATCAAGAAGGATTGCATTTTATGGATGAACAGAGAAAAGAATTCTAGGAAATGTAATCAAAAGACATGATGGATAAATGAACTGAAACAAAGTAGACAGTGTTTCAAACACATCAATGTAATAAAAATATTACTCTTATTTTCATGTGCAATATGTATATATATGCAATTATTTAAGGTAAAAGCAAATTTCGAAAATTCTAAAATCTGAAGGGATTTGTGTGTATGTGATGAGCCGATTGACAGATAATGGAAGCAGTTAGCTTCCTCCCATAATTGGGGCTTACCAGGGGTTGTGACTGCAAATATATACCTTCTTCCCTGGCTTCAGCTGATAAGGAGGAGACCTGTGGCTTAATGGCTAAGACGTTTGCCTAAGATGCAATACAGCACAGGTTCAAATCCCAGTAAGGGTATGGCTAGCTGATGAGAGCTAAATAGCTTGAAATAGATCTATACTAGTCTCCCTTTATTTATTTATCAGTGCAAATAAAAAAACACAAATATAACAAAGGCAACAGTAAAATATTGGGCTTTCTGTCTGGATGGTCTCTTGTGACGAGCCGATGGACAGAGAATGGAAGCAGTTAGCTTCCTCCCATAATTGGGGCATACCAGGGGTTGTGACTTTAAATATATACCTTTCTCCCTGGCTCAGCTGATAATTGATATATATAATATTTCTCTTCAAATTATAGAAATTTGCCTTTACCCAAAGTTTTATATGCATAATTAAAGGTTATTTATTTATTTATTTATTAAATATATGTGCCACCACATCTCACTGTCAGACGACTCTCTAATGAAATCCATTACTGCAGTTGTCCCCAATCTTCTTAGACATAGGAGACGGGTTCTGTGGAAAACAATTTTTCCATGGAATTGGGAGGGGAGAACATAGTTTTGTGCGCTACTTAGATCCTGGAATGCTCAGACAAAGCTTTGTTCATTTGCATGGTCTGGTTCCTAATGAGCAATAGACTGGTACCAGGACATAGACCAAAGGTTGGGAGCCCCTGTATTACTGAAAACCATGAAAAATTAATTAGAGAAAGTGCCGGACCATCACTGTAAATAAAGTTTATAAAGAATATTCCACATGGCTTTATATATCTGCTAGTGGTTGTTTGGCCTTAATACAGTCATATTCTTACAAAGTTATAATCATATGCATTATTTATGAATGGCATACCCAGGACCTGCCACTTAAGCCTTTAGAATATGGGTAAGAAAAGGAATCCCCCGGGGCACATCCTTGGATTTTTAAGGAGGCTTTCATCACTATTAATTTCTGTTTCTTAATTCAATAAATTATCTTCTTGATATGGATACAATTAAATATAGCATTGGTACACTTTGGCCATTTCGGCAGACCAAATAGACATGTAATCCTCAATATTTTTTTAATAAAATTTTTATTTTCAGACAAACACAAACACACAACACTTATAACATAAAAGCCTCTTCAACTACACACATTGGTTACAAGGTCTTTCTGTATCCTTTCCATAGTCATCACTCACTTGAGTCATTTCTCAAAATTCACATATTGACAATCAAGATATCTTTGTATACATTATTATGCTTCCTCCTATTCTAAATCATTCTATTATTTTAGCATTAATAACATTCTCTAATAATTTTCAATTCCATTTTTTCCCATTATTAGTATCATCAATCTAATATACATGTATACAAATTGTTATAATTATTAAACATATTTGCGATGCCCCTGAGATCAGCAGGACATGCTCTTCTTTATCACTGTTCCTTCAGAACAGTTTAGGTCCAAAAAGATTGTCCCGGAACAGATATCGACAGCAATTCTGGAGCCCCGAGATTGCATGTCGTGTTGTTGCGATGTCAAGCCCCGTCCTCTTAAGCTCCACCCTCTTTTGTTCACCATAAATAAACTCTATTATAGAATGCCATTTCTTGCCATACATAAGTCTTGCTGAACAAAGGTCCATTTTTTTTCTGTCTGTGAACAAAGTCTCATATTTATACAGGTGCCTATATGTTCATGCATTTAAAGAAAAATAAATTCAATTGTACATAGTTTCTTTGAAATGGTTTGCAACTGTGTTGCTTTCTGAAATAAATGTATAGATGGATTAGAAGAAGAGAAGATTTACCAAGGAGAAACCACATGAGGTAGATGCCAAAGGAGCTGAGTGTAATTGAAGTGTTTTTTGGTCATTTTTTGCTAACTCAGATGTAAGTCTGAATTTTATGGGAATGTTCCAAAATAATTGTGTATATAATTGAACATTTTGCTATTTAATTTCAGAAATCATACCTTTGGCTTATTTCTGCAACAATTAGTATAAAAAGAAGTTGCTACTAATTTATGATGTTTTATTTATTCCTTAAATTTGAATATAAATATGATAATCAACAATGGTTTATTTACAAGACTTTATCCTAATTTGCATATGTATCCTGATTTGTGTGTGTGTGTGTGTGTTTGTGTTTCAGTCACTTTGGATGGGTGGTGAAGGGTTTCCAAAATGCTACTTGCTGACATTTTTCTATGCTGATATTTTCTTCCTCAATCCAAATGCAGATCTTTCGTTCAGATCCAGGGTCTGAATCTTTTATAATAATATTTAAACCAGCACCATGCTGTCATGTTGCAAGGTCCAACACTTTGAAAATGTGCTATGATGTTTCCCACATGGACAAAAGAGGTCAAATGGCAATAGTATTGACTAGAAGTATTGATTGAAGTATTGGTGGAAAATCCAATTCATTTGCTATTATTTGGCATTGTCTTCCATCCAGCAGTTCATTCCTTGTAGAACCAAGATAATTTTGAAAGAGAATATTTGTAGTTCAGAGTTGAAATGAGGGGTCCTGGATGTTCTTTGAGCTTGCTTGCTTGCTTGTTTGTTTTGCAGACATTTCATTACCCAAACTTGGTAACATCATCAAAACACTGTTGATGTTATCTAGTTTGGGTGATGAAATGTTTGAAAGAAAACAACCAAGCTCAGAGAGCTTCAAGGATCCCTGAGATAGTTTTTGAGGCAGTCTTTTAGCACTCTTTAAATAAAACAGCCTCCTGGGATTTTCTAATTCAGCACAAGGCTAAGAAAACAGCAACATGGAATGCATTGCTGGGAGCTGGTGAGTGTTCAGACAATGATTTATGGTATGAAAATTGGGTCATTGGAGATATATGCCTATTTTCCCCCCTGTGAAACTGTCAAGATCCTGTCAGGGTTCATCACACCAGCTGCCTTTCCTCCACACCTTGATGAGAAGGCTGATAAATGCTGGCAGTTTGTGTGTCCTCCACAATCAATCCTACCTCATTGTGTTCTCCATTTGGCCTCAAGTCGGAAACATCACACCAGGCAAGCAAAAATTGTGCTGGGATAGGCTGGGATTCAGCTTATTTGAAGCTAACAAAGTGGTAGATAAAAAGACAACAGGGAAGAATGGACAAATTCAGCATAAGAATTTTATAAGAAACTTCCCACAGTTTGAGGAAGAGGAAGGAGAAGCCAGGAGAAATGGAAAGGAAAAAATACATTCTTTGATAAAAGAATATATTAGAGTTTCTCTGGGGTATAAGCATGACTAGCCTGGGAGCAACAAGAATTCCTTTAGTTTGGTAATTCAGTTTGAAAATATGGTCACAAAACAGTTGTGAAGTTTTGTTTTGTTTCGTTTTGTTCATTCATTCATTCATTCATTCATAATTTTATGCCACTCTTCTCACTATTGAAATGCCTTCTAAACAATTGTTAGTAAATGGTTAGAAATGGCAGAGAAGACCATCAAGCAAATTTCTCCAATGTTTTTCGATTTCACAAAGCCCAATACTTAATAGTGAATATCTCAGGCTGATTTTTAAATCTATTCTATTTGTCTAGTTTATGAATATACATAATGTTTTATAATAGAAATGAAGGTGATTAGAGTGATATCAATTTTGAGGTTCTTTCCCACAGAAGAAAACTGATGAAAACATTTGCCAGCTAGAATAGGATGATATATTTCCCTACATATGCATGGATAGATTAATAAATTGCTCTGATTACTACTTCCCAATGTTAAAGATAATAGCGAGATAGATAGGTAGATAGTTAGCTAGAGATGCTAGCTAGTTAGATACATAGCTAGATGACAAAGAGAGAGAGAGAGAGAGAGAGAGCTAACAGTTTGGTGTTCTGGTTAAGACCAGAGATGTGAATTCTAATCCTGATTTAAGCACAAAGTCAGTTGAATAATCTTGAGTCAGCTATTTTCTCTTATCCCCTACAAAGGAGGAAATGGTAAACCACTTTTGAAAAATCTTGTCAAGAAAAGTGCAACAACTTGTTCAGGAAGCTTTCAGAAGTCAAGACTAACTTAAAGCCCCTCTCCATAAAAACTCTGGAGGATGAGAAGTCTTCAGTAGCCACTTTTCTTTTTTTGGAAGGGCACCCAGAGTAGAAATGTTAGTAGAACATGCTGATTCTATTCATAAGGATAAACGTTCTGAGAAGATAATTTGGATGCTGCAGATAAAATGCAATTGTTCAGTGAGTAGGCCTTGTAATAGTGATCCTTTTGTTTCCATACAAACATGAGCTGGGGATTCACACAACATCTTTTTTTGTATCCCATCCCTCTGAACAAGTGGCAGATTTGGGGAGGAAGAGGTCAATAAAAATGCCTTAAATTTGGAAGCTACCCTCCATTTCTTTAAAACCTTTTTTCAAACTGCATCATTCTAGATTCCCTATAATTAATACCCTATATCAGGGGTGGGTTCCTCCTGGTTCAGCCCGGTTTGGCCAAATAGGCAGCAACTCAGGTGGACATGTGACCATACTGGTTCTATCCTCGGCGCTGCCATCTTGATTTTCTGTTCTGCACATGTGCAGAACAATCTTCATTGAAAAATGTAATTTGTTTCCCCCTTTTTAATGTCCTGCACATAGCGCGCATCTGGCATGCACGTGAGTGAAGCGACTGCATGCGCACACAACGTTTTGGGTGCCAAATCTGTTGTAATGCTGGCAGGAACCCACCCTCGCCCTATATGTGATAAAAGCATTTCCTCATATATGCATTTAGAGGGGTAACTCAATAGATATGTCCAGGAACTATAAATAAAGTTCAATTAAAGCATAAATTTCAAAGAGATTATGAAAACAATTATAGTTGTATTGAGGAAAGATAATGAAAAAAAAAACATAGCTAGTGGAGTTCTTGCAATTCTTCATTGAAGGTATGGAATATGTTAGATATTAGACTGAAGCAATATGATCCACTAAGGTCCACCATTCCGACTGCAAAATAGTTCAAACTGATTGGCGGAGTCGTCTGACAGCTCCCTATAAAAGGGCAAGTTGTCAGTCAGGCAAATTGCTGGATTGTACATAGTTTGTAGATAAAGAACTATTTTGTTGCTGAAGCCTGAGTCCTGTCTCTTCCATTCACCTGATCTAATAGAATGAGCCACCTTGAAGAAGGACATTTTGAGAATTAAGCCAAGGCTTACTCAGTAAACACCCAGCACATGGCTTCCACACTAAATTTGTGTTGCCTTGTATAAACAAAGTAAAACAGTGAAGTCACATTGAATCCTAATTACAATCCTGCTTTGCATGCAGAATCCATCATGCTTGCATTGGCTAAGCTGGAACTGTGTCATATGTTGCTTCAACTCTATCTCGACAAGGTTTATCCAAGTGGAAAAGAAAGCCTATCTTGAGCTCCTGTTTTGATAGGCTAGTCTGATGAGAGTTGCAGCCAAAACTGGATTATGTCAGAATTCATTCCAATTCTTCCCAGGCAAGCCAGGATTTTCCATAGTTGTTCTAACCAAGTAAATATTAGTCCAAAATAAATATGCACAAAGAAATGAAAGAGCTTTGTCAAAACCCTGCTTTTGGGAATTATACAAAATTAAGCATGGTTATATTTCCTATGAAAAATATGGTTTGTGGTTTTAAAAAAGTCAAAATACTAATTGACTTATTAATTTATTGATCATTTGATTGCTTATTTTTAATGAAAATGTTTCATTTTGTAAAGTTCTAAGATAGAGAGATAAATGTTAGATGGATGGATGGATGGATAGATAGAAAGATGTAACGGAGATGAGCACCACACCCTAGAGTCGGGAACGACTAGGACATACGTGCGAGGGAAACCTTTATCTTTACCTTATTCTTTTGATACAACATAAAACAGTTCTTGCATTCAGAATAATCCAGGTAATCAAAGTTTCATGTTATCTCAGTCTATTCTCATCTATACTGGATTGTTTCTGAAAGAATCAGGAAAATAACTGATTCTGAAGGTGAAAGGATTGGAACAAAAGATTACAGAAATATAGTACAGCTTAAAAATTCTATACAAAGCTTTAAAAACCCTTTAGTAGTTATTGAATGTTCTCCCAAAAACATTTCTGCCATATCTGATTATGTTTGTGTACCACAACTGGAATAGTTCCATGACTTCATGCTTAAAGCTTGCTGATTAACCAGTAAGCCTCACTGAATTTTGTTGGTCTGGCTTTCAAGTTAAGTATGGATACATTTTGCTTCCTTTCTTGTGCAGTATTATTACTTTGTAAATCATCCTGATAGCAATACTAAAACAGTCAATTTCCCACTTTTTAAATGTAAAATAATAATGGAAAACAAAAGAAGAAAATATACAAAATACAAACTTAAAAAACTAGATAACGTGCTTAAAAATAACAGAAAAAATATAAAATAATATATAAAATCTAAAGAATGACATGCTGTTAAAGTGAACACTATATAGTTATATAATGGAAATATTTTACAAGGAGAGATGGGGGAGGGAGGGGGGAGAGATATGGGACATTTATACAACATACAGTAGGTTAAAAACATGATAGTTATATGAGAAATGAACTGAGTTGACTGAAAAATGGGCAGCTTTATAAATATTTTAAATAAATAAATAAATAAATAAATACAAATTCATTACATAGCAAAAGAAACCTCTTTATATATTTTATTTATATTACATATATATTTATACAAATGAGTTATGTCTTCTGATATACATGTGCCTAAATATTTAAGTACAAATTCAGTACAAATATGGAATTCCTATTCCTTAAATGGATGCCTAGCCAAATTTTCACCTACAGTATTGGCATCAATTCTGATTTGGACCAGTTGATAGAATATCTAGTAATTTTACTAAAGGCAGGAATCAGTTGCATCAGCAGGAATACCAATCTGAGATTTAGCTACAAACAGAAGAATGCCATCTGCAAATAAAACTATTTTATGTTCAGATGAATTATGTACTAATCCATCAATTTCCCCATATTATTTATTAGCAAAAGCCAAGCAGTCCACCAAATATCAAAAAGTAAAGGTGAAAGTGGATATCCTTGTGTAATTTATCTAAATAATGGCTGCTTATTGTTTGCCTAGTTTTTATAAACCCTGCTTGATTATTCTTCAGAATGAATGGCAACATTTATTTGTAATCTGTTTGCAAGTACTCCTGTTAAGATCTTTCTATAAATATTAATCAATAAGATTGGATGTTAATTAGCATATTAAGTAAGACCTTTACCTGATTTTGGTATTATTGTAACGTAAAACTGATTAAATACCTCTGATAGTATTGCTTCATGAAGTATTTCATTATAAAATCAACAAAGTTTTAGCACCCAGAGATTATACTATTCTATAGAGAATCCATCTAATCCTGTTATTCTACTACTTTCAATTTTCTAAATTATTGATTTGATCTCTGCTTCAAATGTGGTGCAAATAAAAGTTGTTTTTGTGTTCATATAGGTGTGGGGAGTTTACATTATTTATAAAGGCCTTTATATTCTCATATGTTATAGTCTCTGGCTTACCATATAGGTCTATATGTATATATATTTTTAATGATGTAGTGCTACAGTTTCTGAAACACATAATTTAAAATAATTGCATTATGGGATAGGTAAACATCAAAATTGCATTCTTGAATTGTATAATGTATAGTTAATGATATTACAAAATCGTCTAGGCTAAAATCTTTTGATGCATACTTGAATAGAATGCATATTCTTTTTTTAGTTGGCTATATTGAACACTAAGGTCTATCAGATTCTTGCATATAGGTCTTAAAATGTTTCCCACGCTAATAATTTTGTTTTATTACTGGTGTGTTTCTGTCCAGCACAGGATCCAATATTTTATTTAAAAATGTCCTATTATCATTTTATAATAAATGCATTCATTCGATTTGCGCAAACATTGATAAAATGTAATAGGAAAATCTAAATTAGGTCCATAAATATTATCCATTGCTACTATAGTCGCTGTTATTTTAGCACATAAAATTATATAACACCCATTTATATCAGTAATGTGTTGTACATCAATTGGGAATCATCATTTTTGAACAAAAGTAGCCCCACCTTTAGCAGTTGTATCGGTGAAGTAAACCTGTCATACTCAATCTTTCATTAATAGAGATTTATCCTGTTCCATTAAATGAGTGTTATTGCTTATTGTAAATAAGCAATAATGGTACTTGGTGATCTAAAATATGATAACATTACATTTTGGTGGTTCCCCCCCTCCCCCCCATTCTCAGAGCTTTCTTCAAGGAAATAAATAGAAGATCAATTCCACAAATGACAAAAGAAATAAGACTGTATTGTTACTGGAAGGATACAGGCTGATACATGAAAGTTAATAATAAAAATTAGTTAATTTTAGTAATTGGTGATTAGTAATTTGGTAATTTCTAGAGTGCTATGTTAAATAAATAATTAATAAGGATAATAAGGTACATACATATGTTGGTTTGATGAGAGGAAATTTGATATAATTAGTGAATGAATTTTTATGTACTGGTTTAATAAAAGAAATTGGGATATAAATTGTAAACAGCGATTTGGAAAGGAGGATTAGAAACCTTGTTATCAAACATAATTAACTTTTACTTAGAACTTTACTTAGAAAGGTTTAATGTTATTGGATGATGTTAGAAATAATTAATGAAATGTCATTATGCGGTTGTGTTTTCAATTTTGGATTATTTTATGCAAAAGGATGTTAAAACAATTATAGTCAAATGAGAATTGTGGGATGTTGATAGTAAGATATATAAAGACTTTTGATTTAAAATATACAATGTGATATGAATTATAAGTAATGACTGTGGAAGAGATGTACAAAAGTTATTTGTAACCAATTGACACACTATGGATCTACAATATGTAACGAAAGATGATTTTTTTTTTTTTTTTGTGTTGTATTTGTCTGTTTAATCAAAAATAAAAAAAAATATTTTCAAAAAAAAAAGTTGGCAACTTTAAGACTTGTGACTTTAACTCCCAGAATTCCCCAGACAGCATGGGAGTCCCCAAGTCTTAAAGGTGCCAATTTTGGAGACTCCTGATGTAGAATATAGCTGAGAAACACATAAACGATTGTAGTTGGTCAGATCTAAGAAGAGTTCCAGCTTTTGTAAACAATTGTATTTTACTGATACTTTTTTGGTAAAACTAGGATAGGTTGATGCCTTTTTTAGCTTAGACCCCATGCCAATGGAATCTTTACTGGCCCCTGTAAAATATATGGGGAAAAACATCTCATTTTAATTTTAAACACATGTTCAATCTCAACTGAAATGTCTGTTCCCATTTTTTTTAAGTCCTGCATTCATAAATGCAGCTAGGTTTGTTTGATTGGTGGGATTTCCTAATCCAATCACAAATAGATAAGTCTTCTGCAGTTGCTATTCTAAGAAGGTAATTCACTTATTCAAAATATTATGACTGGCTGAGTTATGTTCTCATGAGCTTATAATCTATCTTCATACTCAGCCAATTTTTCTTGCATCTTTTTAAAATCACTCTTAAGCTCAGCCAGATCTTGTTGGATCAGCTTCAAGACTTGTACTTGAGCCAGGATCTCTTTTAACAAATTAATAGAAGAATCCTCCTTCACCATCTTTCATGGTTAAGCAGATAGTGACACAGTTGGACTTAAGCTAACGACTGTTTGGGTCTAACTGCCATGCCAATAGCTTGTTAAAATAAGATTATAGTAAAAAAAAATAATTACCACATGATCAAAGTTATTATCTACTGAGTCTGATAATACAGGAGTTAGAAAACCCTTTAATCAAGAGAAAAGTAAGAAATGAGCCTATAAAGCCTGAAAGTTGTTGATTTTCTTATTCAAAAGTGTGTTGTTCTTGTGGGCAGAGCAATTTTGGAAATTATTTATTTGTGGGTGGTTGTTTTTTTTTTAAAAAAAGCCTGCTTCTTTCAGAGCAAAATGAAAATATTAAATACTTTAATTGTAATTTATAGGGCCTTGGCATCCTTGGGTTTCAGTGCAAGGCAAACATTTACCTCAGAATGGGCTGAATTAGACTATAATTGTTTTTTGAAGTTGCCTCCTCATTCTTCTTGGTTTGCCTTTCAAACCAACAATTCATCTCCCCTAATCAAAAGGGAGATTTGTGGAAATCATGTTCAACAGGCCAGGTTAACCATATTGTACATGGGCTTCAGGTATTTCCCACACATTTCTACTTCCATGCTTTGTTTACTAGCACAACAACTTTTTAGCTGTTCTTTTTTTTTTTTTTTTTTTTTGCTATTTCATAATATTACATCACTAACCATTGTTTCAGGATAATTTTCTGTTTAATAACAGGATCATTTCTCAGCAATTCTAGATGGTCCTTAACTCCAATTAGAGGGCATGAAAATCACTCCCATCATTTGATGCTGCTTCTAGTGATTTTGTAATAAATCTTAACATACTCCTATGTCCGTTGCATTAATGGGAAAGTGAAGACAATTTAAATCAAACATTTCTTTTTCATAGATTGACATCAATTAAAGAGAGTAACCCCATAAATACAGAAAGTTGAAGTTTCTTTCAGGTACCATCTATGTTCCCATGCAAGATCTGAATCACATTTTATTCTTTGAATCCAGTTCTCAGCAGGCATCAAAAAGAAAATGCCAGAAGATGGAAGGGATCCATTGAAACTGGTGAGGTAGACTTAGGTACTCTTACTGGCTAGCAAGCAAGCACTAATTGGCTAATTATTCTGTGTAGATATTGCACAAGAATAGCAAGTGCCAATTAGCTACAGGTTCTTTGTGAAGTCTATAAACTCACGATTATGCCCATGATCATAGCATCTCAGAAGTCTACAAACAATCAAAATAGCCAGGATGATCTCAGTTTCATCTTAAGTAAAGTAGAAAAGTTAAGAAAAAAAAGTTACACTCTGTCTGACAAAGCTTTATTTGTTTCCATTAATTGCCTGGCTCTGTTTGTTCGCCAGCTGGGTGCTAGGATTGAACTTGCTAAACATATGAGCTCTGGCAATCATGGACTTTAGTTTCTACTCTTAGTCATACTTCTTCCTTCCTCTCCTCTGGGTCTTTCTCTCCTCTGATTCTTGAAGCCAGAGTATCCAACAGCTGATGTTTTCATTTTAAGGAGCAAATAACTCAGCCAGCTAGCCAGACTCCAGTGGGCACTCAGACAACAACAGCTGGTGGTAATTTTTTTTCATACTGATGCATCAAATAAATGAGTGTTGTACAAATGCTCTTGCTAGCTTCAATAACTTCAGTGGAATTGATTTCAAAGGTAGGGGATATTTTTTTAAGAAGTAGGAAAGCAATACTTTATAATTGGGAGTGAATTCATTATAACAGACACACCACACACACAAATAGCAAATGAGAAATGAATTCAGGTTCCATATTGGTATGGAGTTGTTGGGGTTTTGTTTTTTTAAGGATTTTAAATGAAGTCATCATCGATGATGATATTTATAAGGATAACTAATCCAAAGACTTAAAAGTTTAAAACAATAAAGGAATGCATAACTATTGACATACTACCTATTATATCTTCAGGAATGAGACAGAGGCTCGTGTCCGGTAACTCTGTAACCAATTTATTTTAACACAACTTGTAACAGTAACAGGTAACAACCAGGCAGGGTGCTGGTTTAACAATGTAGCAACAGAAGGATGATCTGTGTAGAGAGAGAGGCAGAGAAGCAGCTCCAGCTGGACTGGAGTGTTCGTTGCTCTGGTGCTGAACAACTGACAGTTTGAACGAGTCTGCCTTTTATAGTTCCTCAGACTCGCCCGGCAACTGACAGGCACGTCTGATTGGCTAAGACGCGCCTGGCTGCTGCCGAGCTGTCATTCGTAACAGCGAGGACTAACTTTTACTATACAACACTACCTATATTAATAAGACAATTCCAGTCCCAATACATTAATCAGGTCCTGCTTAAAAAGGTTGTAGGTTTGTAGGTTTATTGGATTTATATGCTGCCCTTCTCCCAAGGACTCAGGGCAGCGTACAACATAAAAGAAAACATATATTACAAAAAATAAAAGGGACATTAAATAAAGTATCCAAAAAAAACCCAATTGATATTTACAATAAATGTAAATATCTAAATGCCAGGTCTGTTGTACATAAAGCTCCTCTCATCCGGGACTTAATTTTAGACGAGAGGGCAGACCTGGCATGTATTACTGAAACCTGGCTGGGCCCAGAGGGAGGAGTCCCCCTTGTAGAGCTGTGCCCAGAAGGATTTCAGGTGCTGCATCAGCCGAGAGCCCAGGGAAGGGGTGGGGGTGTGGCCGCTGTTATCCGGGAGTCGTTAGTTCCTCGTAGGGTCCCTGCTCCGGAGATTGTCGGGTGTGAGTCTTTGCTGTTAAAGTTGGACCTCAAGGGTCAAGTGGGTCTGCTGCTAACGTACCTGCCTCCCAACAGCGTTGCAGCAGCCCTCCCCTCGCTCCTCGAGTCGGTAGCCGAGCTGGCAATTGAGTTCCCTAGGTTGATGGTCCTGGGGGACTTTAATTTGCCGTCGCTCGGTGAAAACTCTGATGGGGCGCAGGAGTTCATGGCTTCCATGACAGCCATGGGCTTGACCCAAGTAATTCGAGGCCCAACCCATTCAGCGGGACACATGCTTGACCTTGTATTTCTCTCGGAGCAGTGGATTTGTGATCTTGGTCTGAGGGGGAGTGACATCATACCCCTGTCGTGGTCAGACCACTGCCTACTGAGGCTCGACTTCCGGAGGCCAAACCCCCACAGTAGGGAGGAGGAACCGACCAGGTGGTTCCGCCCCAGGCGTCTTATGGAACCGTCAAGGTTCCAGACAGAGCTTGGGGTTATTCCTGACACTTTCGCCCACAGTCCGGTGGAGACTCTGGCTGCTGCGTGGCATTCGGCAGCGTCGGAGGCCCTCGACCGGATTGCGCCACTGCGGCTCCTCCGAGGCGGCGGATCCCGGAGACCCCCTTGGTTCACCGAGGAACTCCGGGAGATGAAGCGCCGGAGGAGATGCCTAGAGCACCGTTGGAGGTCCGATAAGTCCGAATCGAACCGAGCAATGGTAACCACCTGCACCAGGGAATACACCAGGGCACTTAGGGCAGCAAAAAGATCCCACATAGCCACCCTGGTAGCATCCGCTGAGTCCCGTCCAGCCACCCTGTTTAGGATAACCTGCTCCCTATTGAACAAAAGGGAGGCGGGGGAACCCTTGCAGGGCAGAGCTGAAGAGTATGCCCAATTCTTAGCGGATAAAATTGCTCGGTTTCGGTCGGACTTGGACTCCACCCCCGCAGTTCCAGCCGAGGCACAGGGGGACCGAGTAGAACAGCTCTGGGTTGAGTTTCAGGACGTTACCCCCGGGGATGTGGACAAGGCCATGAGAGCTGTAAGTACCTCCACCTGTGTTCTGGATCCGTGTCCCTCATGGCTGGTTACTAACTGCAGTGAGGTAACACGAGGCTGGATCCAGGCGGTTGTAACCGCCTCCCTTCGGGAGGGGAACTTCCCCGCCACACTGAAAGCGGCGGTGGTGAGACCCCTCCTGAAGAAACCATCCTTGGATCCAGCTGTTCTTAATAGCTATCGTCCAGTCTCCAACCTTCCCTTCTTGGGGAAGGTTGTTGAGAAGGTGGTGGCCTTCCAGCTCCAACGGTCCTTGGAGGAAGCAAACTATCTAGACCCCTTCCAGTCAGGCTTCAGGCCCGGTTACAGCACAGAAACCGCTTTGGTCGCATTGATGGATGATCTCTGGAGAGCCAGAGATGAAGGACATTCCTCCATCCTGGTCCTCCTTGACCTCTCAGCGGCTTTTGATACCATCGACCATGGTATCCTTCTGCGACGACTGCGGGAGGTGGGAGTGGGAGGCACCGTGCTACGGTGGTTCTCCTCCTACCTCTCGGACAGGTCGCAGTCGGTGTTATGGGGGGGCAGAGATCGTCCCCTAGGCCCCTAAATTATGGGGTGCCTCAGGGCTCGGTCTTATCCCCCCTACTATTCAACATCTACATGAAACCGCTGGGAGAGATCATCCGCAGGCACGGGATTAGATACCATCAATATGCGGACGATACTCAATTGTATCTGTCCGCCCCGTGCCAACTCAATGAAGCGGTAGACGTGATGAGCCGGGGCCTTGAGGCCGTTATGGACTGGATGAGGGTTAACAAGCTTGTGCTCAACCCAGAAAAGACCGAGTGGCTGTTGTGTTTTCCTCCCAAAGATTTGGCTAATATTCCACCACTCAGGCTGGGGGGTCAAATTTTATACCCCTCAGAGAGGGTGCGCAACTTGGGAGTCCTCCTGGATCCACAGCTGTCATTTGACCTCCACTTAACGGCTGTGACCAGGGGGGCATTCGCCCAGGTTCGCCTGGTGCGCCAGTTGCGACCCTACCTGAATCGGGAGGCTCTCACAACAGTCACTCGGGCCCTTGTGACCTCTAGGCTGGAATACTGCAATGTGCTCTACATGGGGCTGCCCTTGAGGAGCATCCGGCGACTTCAGCTAGTGCAGAACACAGCCGCGCGAGTGATTGCGGGTGCACCCCGATTCACCCGCATAACACCTATCCTCCGCGAGCTGCGCTGGCTACCTGTCGATCTCCGGATGCGCTTCAAGGTGCTATTAGTCACCCATAAAGCCCTACATGGCAGTGGATCTGGATACTTGAGAGACCGCCTTCTGCTAATTACATCCCTGCGACCAATAAGATCCCATAGATTAGGCCTCCTCCGTATCCCATCGGCCAGCCAGTGTCGGCTGGCAACTACAAGGAGGAGGGCCTTCTCAGCAGTAGCCCCGACCCTTTGGAACGAGCTCCCCGTGGAGATTCGTACCCTCTCCACCGTCCAAGCCTTCCGCATAGCCTTGAAGAACTGGCTCGCCCGTCAGGCCTGGGGATAAGGATAGTTACCCCTCCCGAATGATGAATGTATGTTGCTTACTATTTTATTATATGTTTCTATCTTAATGTCTGTATTCCCCCTTCCCGGTTTTGTGTGAGCCGCCCTGAGTCCCCTCAGGGAAAAGGGCGGCCTACAAATACTAATAAAACTCATAAAACTCATAAAATAAAAACAATAAAAATTTAAAAATTAAATTAAAAGCAAGAGTAATCAGTGCATACCACCTAAAAGGGGTGTAACATGGGAGCACCTAGGTACCCCAATGATAACCCATGTGGCCGCATTCTGGGCCAGTTGAAGCTTCCAGGTGCTCTTCAAGGACAGTCCCATGTAGAGAGCATTACAGTAGTCCAGGCGAGAAAGGAAGAGGGCATGAGTGATTGTGCACAGAGCATCCCGATCCAGAAAGGGGTGCAACTGATGTATCAGGCGAACCTGGTAAAAAGCCCCCCTGGTCACGGCCGTCAGGTGTTCTTCTAAACTAAGCCACATATCCCAGAGGACTCCCAGATTGCAGGCGCTCTCTGAGGGGGGTAAAGTTTCTCCCCCTATCATCAAAGATGGAACAAGATGCACAAATCGGGATGACAGAAACCACA
Organism: Thamnophis sirtalis; assembly: GCF_051295495.1. NCBI lineage: Eukaryota > Metazoa > Chordata > Lepidosauria > Squamata > Natricidae > Thamnophis > Thamnophis sirtalis. Next base: position 62,209,253 of record NW_028261385.1, read on the forward strand.
GCCACTCAGTCTTGGAGGGATTGAGCTTGAGCCTGTTCCTCCCTATCCAGATCCGCCCAGCCTCCAGGCATCGGAACATCATGTTGAGGGCATCGTTTGGGTGTTTTGGGGTAGAGATGAAAAGTTGGGTATCATCAGCATATTGATGATACCGTACCCAAAAACCATGGATTATATCGCCCAGCGGTTTCATATACATATTGAACAAGAGGGGGGAGAGAACTGACCCCTAGGGCACCCCACAAGTGATGTGCCTTGAGGTCGATCCCTGTCCTCCCATCAACATAAACTGGGACCGATCCAACAGGTAGAACCACCACAAAGCGGTGCCCCCCACTCCCAACCCCCCAAGTCGCCGCAGTAGGATACCATGGTCAATAATATCGAAAGCTGCCAAGAGATGTAATAGCACCAGGACAGAGGAGCAGCCCCTGTCCCAGGCCCACCAGAGATCATCAACCAACGTGACCAATGCCGTCTCCCTGCTGTACCCAGGCCTGAAACCCGACTGAAACGGATCCAGGTAGGTAGCTTCATCCAGGTACTGGGGAAGCTGACATGCTACCACACTCTCGACAACCTTCGCTACAAAGCGAAGGTTGGAGACCAGATGATAGTTGGCTAAAGAGGCTGGGTCCAGGGAAGGCTTCTTAAGGAGGGGCCTTACCACCGCCTCCTTCAAGGCACTGGGAAAGAACCCCTCTCTCAATGAAGCATTGGTAATCACTTGGAGCCAGCCTCGTGTCTCCTCCCGGGAAGCCGAAACTAACCAAGAGGGACATGGGTCCATCACACAAGTGGCAGCACTGAGTGTCCCCATAATCCTGTCCATGCCCTCGGGGGGTCACAGGGTCAAACTCATCCCAGATAGTCTCCACAAGGTTCATCCTCGTTGACTCGCCCAAATCTACCCAGTCAGAGTCCAAGCCTGTCCGAATCTGAGTGATTTTATCCTGCAGATACTGAACAAATTCTTCAGCCCTACCCTGCAAGGGATCTTCCCCAGTTCCTTGGTTAAGTAAGGAGCGGGTCATCCTAAATAGGGTGGCTGGGCAGTTATCTGCGGACGCGATAAGAGCAGAAAAATGTTGCCATTTTGCCACTTTTATCACCACTAAGTAGGATTTAATATGAATTCTTACTAGTGTTTGATCAGATTCGGACCAGCTGGTCCTCCAACCACTCTCTAGGTGTCTTTTCCAGTGTTTCATCTCCTGGAGCTCCTCAGTAAATCAGGGAGCTACCCGGGATCGACACTGGGTCAGAGGCCGCAAAGGCACAACATAGTCCAAGGTCCCAGTGGCCGCCCTATCCCAGGCTTCCACTAGGGCTTCAGTCGAGCTGTGAGCAAGGGATTCAGGAAAAGTCCCAAGCTTCACCAGGAACCTTTCAGAGTCCATCAGGCGCCTGGGGCTGAACCATCTAGTCGGTTCTGCCTCCCTGCGGTGAAGGGTAGCAGTATGGAAGTCAAGCCTGATGAGGAAATGATCCGACCATGACAAGGATTGGATAGAAATATCCCCTAAATCTAGATCATTCATGCACTGCCCAAAGACGAAAATCAGGTTGAGTGTGTGTCCCCTGTTATGGGTGAGGTCTTGAATTAATTGAGTTAGGTCCAACGCCGTCATGGAAGCCATGAACTCCCGAGCTGACTCAGATGTCTCACCAATGGAAGGCAGATTTTTAAAGCTTTATAGAAGGCAGGAAGATCAGACCCAATTAAGAAATGATATTCCATTGCCAGCCTCTTCCCCCACCTTTTTTTTCTTTGGCAACCCTTAGTATATCCCAGAAATCTAATTACAGCTTTGATTTGGAAAAGTTTGTATACCCTTGGCCTAAGAGATGTTTATAGCTGGTATTAATTGCTGTAATTTCCTAACTTTTATTATGGCAGCTGTTTGTTCTAAGCGTATTAGATGTCAGAATGCTTGGAGTTTTGTTTGATTTTATATCGTGATGCTGCTAAAATTATGTTATAAATGAAAAGTGTTTTCATGCCCAAATCTTAATTATTATTCTCATATGGTTTTGTCACTATAATCAATATGCATCATTTGTCTTTATGAAGTCAGTGCATAAATCACAAACTATTCTATATTGAATTCTGTATTGTTGAATGGATCTAAATATTACTGTACTTGATCTTGGTCCAGAGACAGACTGCAAATTTGGATCCTTTTATTTTTTTTGTATACTAGCATGATTCTGTCTACTTAATTATAAAGTAGAATTAGTTGGATCTGTCCCTTTTAGACACTCTTGGGCCATTAGTAATACAGTACAAGGAATTAGTTTCAAATTACTGATCTGCAAAATGTCAAAGAGGAGAAAATAAGCGTAGAGTTTTATATTTTCTTTCAACTCCCAACCCAAAAGCTACAGAAACATGCTGTATTACAAGATAAGTGGCAGAGGATCAGTGCAATGGTTCTTCTCAATACTTAAGACTTTTCTAAATTTTTACAAATATAGTATTGCTTGCTGTCTCAAATGACATGAATATAGATCCTACAACTGCTTCAGGAATAAAACTAAAGGTAAAGGTTTTCCTGTCCAGTTGTGTCCAACTGTAAGGGCCAGTGGTCCTTTCTGTATCTTAGCTAAGGGAGCCACCATTGTCCAAAGATGTTTCTGTAGTTATGTGACCAGCAGGACTATGTGCTGAGTTGCACAGAACCCTGTTACCTTCCCACCAGAGTGGTAGTCATAGCAATAGCATGTAGACTTATATATCGCTTCACAATACTTTACAGCCCTCTCTAAGTGATTTAGAGTCAGCATATTGCCTCCAACAATCTGCATTCTCATACTCATACTGACCTCGGAAGGATGGGAGGCTGAGTCAACCTTGAGCCAATGAGAATAAAATTGCTGGCAGTCAGTAGAATTAGCCTGCAATACTGCATTCTAACCACTGTGCCACCACAACTCCTATTTATCTACTCACATTTGCATGGTTTTGAACCACTAGGTGGGCAGGAGCTGGAGCAAGTAATGGGAGCTCACCTCTTGTGCAACACTTGGGTCTTGAACCTGATCTGTCAGCTTTCTAACTGACAAGCTCAGCATCTTTAATCGCTTGCCTTGCTTGAAGACTAAGAGAATAGAAATAAAAGTATATTATAATAGCTATTTAAAATCTGAACAGAGTTTGCTTATATCAAGGCACGAAGGTCATTAATGGCTCTAATACCATTACTTGGTATTTAAACTAAAATATGTACTAAATCTTCCAATTTTGCTAGAACTACCTCTTGCCATTTACAGGGCCGATGCTGAACATAAAAGAGTTCTCCCAACAAGTTTTCACAAGCGAGTTGTCTGGTTTCCCAGATGTCAACTAACATGATTGTGGTTATGTTTGCCTATTGTTTTGTTGCTGATACTTTCATTATTAAAATAACTGAGGTACTTGTAGTCTCTGATGGGTAAGAAAGAAGACCAGAAGCATCATATACAATATTAGATGAGCAGCCTAAAGAAAATAGATTCTTCCATGACTACAATGTTGTCATGTGCGGCATAAATATGTGGAGCTCCTAAAGAGAGGGAGGGAGGGAGGGAAGGAGGGAGGGAGAAAGATAGCTTTCTACTGTATTGTAATACTCATTGCTGCCTTAGATAATGCTATCTAGGAATAAAGAGAAGAAGGAAATTAAGAATGTAAGAAATCTTCAGCGATGGGAAAACTAGGAGACACAATTCTACGCATGTTGGTACAGAACAGTGGTGGATTACGACCAGTACCCCCCAGGAAGGGCATAGCAATGCCTGCTGGGAGCACCGGGTACCATTCCGCCCACTCTCCTTGCCTCTATTTGAGCTGGCCAGGGCATTTGTGCATGTGCACAGAGTGTACGGCGCCTGCTTGATGCTCAGCTGGACTGTTGTGGGCGGTGGGTATACTTGTGCACCCTGCACGCATACACGTGGTGCAAGCCCGGCCCCATTGCAGCGTACCGGTTGCAATGAGAGCTGGAATCTACCACTGGTACAGAATCTTCATCCTTTGCCAACCTGAAGCCCTCTATGATTTGGGATTACAACTCCCATCAACTTGCCTCAGCAATGTGACTGGAGTTAATAGGAATTGTTGGGCAAAATATATGGGGATCTCCATGCTAGAGAAGCCTACTTTATGTACATTTTAAAATATATTATTAATTCTGCTTTTAAAGCCAGAGGCTTTAAAAGCAGGACATAACAGGACAACCATATTCAAATGACCTCTATTATGAGAAACACATTTCCTCCTACATTATTGTGATTTACTGACATTGTATATATTAATATGTAGTAGTGAACATTGTACGAAGTTGAAGGAATCAATATGAACATTTGAAATTTATTTGTTGCATGGCTCAGCTATTTAATGCCTTTGAATGTAGGCTACAAACATTTCTCAAGATGCTTAATTTGCCTTAAAATGGCAATTCCTAAACCTTTCATTGATGTCAGAGGACGTGAATAAAGATCAAACTGGAAAAAAATGCTTTGGCATAAGGAAGACTATGTTTAGATAGATCTAATAAATTTAACAGAAGCAGAATAGTGTTGATTTCAGGTTATATTTACATTTTACTCTGAATAAATTGTGAATATGTATATCATTTTCGACTTTATAATGCGAAATCTTAATCCTTACTACTTTACAATAAAAGAAGAAAAAGATACAGTGGCAAATTCATATTTTTTCCTTCTAGTTTAATTTTGTTCTATGTTGATATTGTATTTAACTGTTCTGCAGATTTACAATTATCTATTATTTTATGTGTAAGAATTTATATTTGTATAAAATACCCAAAAATAGCTTACACTGTCTTCATGTTTTACTTATTGAAATATTTTTGAAATATTTTTACATTGTGAATTTACAAATAGTTCTCGACTTACAACCACAACTGAGATCAGAATTTCTGTTGCTAAGCAAGGCTTAAGAGAAAGCCTTTTATTGCCACAGTTGTTAAGTGAATTACTACAGTTGTTAATCACTTGGTTATTAAACAAATCCAGCCTCTCCTATTGACTTTGCCTGTTGGAGGTTAACTGGCAAGGCCACAAATGACCATCACCTAATCCAGAATGTTGCAACCATTGTAAATACATGTCGATTGTCAAGGGGCCCAATTTTGATCACATGACCTTAGATATGCTGCAATGGTTCTAAGCTGAGGACTGATTGTAACTCGCTTTTTTTCAGTGCCATTGCAACTTAGAATGATCACTAAACAAATGGTTGCAAATTGAAAACTACCTGTAGTTATAACAAATCCACATCCGCTGTCTGGTGTGGCTTTATTTGGAAATAAAGTTAAATAATTAAAAAATACCGAGAGGTTAATTTTATGACCTATTCATTGATGAATTATTTTCCCAAAGAGAATAAGGCCCTAAATGTGAGCTTTTCTATATTTCTTCTAGAAGCATGGAGCAGGCATTGGAGTTCAAGGAGTCAAAAGCCAGTAAGTATCAAAATAGAAGGAAGCAAAGTTTCTTATTTAAGTAAAATAATTTTATTTGCATGATCATTGGAAAGTTGTTTACTCCCTCCTATATTCTCCACAGACAGATAGATAGATAGATAGACTACATAGTGAATCTAAAAAAGGGCTTGTGTGACTCTCTAAAGGAAGAGAGTTACGCAAGTGAGAGAAGATAGGAAAGCCAGTGACATGCGGTGAGCTTCATGGCCAGTGAGGCAAGCGTGAAAGTCCCACCGAAGCCCCGGCACCGCGTCCGCCATAGAGCGGGACCCTCACTGGCCATGAAGCTCATCGCACGTCACTTGGCATTTCAAACTCTGCTCTGCAGCCCAAACTTTCTCCTCCCAGCAACTTGGCCTGTTGGACATAGTGGTGGTGGGGGAGGAATGGGCTGGGTGGGCTGGCTGACTGGGGAGGGGGAAGCCCTTTAAAGCCCTGCTGCCACATCTTCCCAGCAAGACTTCCTTTCGGCTTGCGGTTTCCCTTGCCTGCCTTAACCAAAGCTTGGCGCCCTGCCTCTGCTTTCGATCTCCCTCCCTCAGCTGTGCAGCAGCGTCGGCAGCAGCTCTTGGCCTACAGCGGCAGCATCGCACAAGCTGTGGAAGGAGAAGGAGGAGGAGGAGGGAACCAAAGAGAGGCTTTTACCGGGCGTGCGCCCCACTGCCAGGACCATCATTGCGCCTCAAGCCACATTTCGGGCGTCAGGCGGAGCTCTCGGGTTGCCCGAAGGGCTTTGCAGGAAGAAACGTGGCTTGAGGCGCAATGACGGTCCTGGCTGTGGGACGCACGCCTGGTAAAAGCCTCTCTTGGTTCCCTCCTCCTCCTTCTCCTTCCACAGCCTGCGCGACGCTGCCGCTGTAGGCCAAGAGCTGCCGCCGACGCTGCTGCACAGCTGAGGGCCAGCCAGCCCATTCCTCCCCCCGCCACCAGTGTGTCCAACAGGCCAGGCGTCTCGCATTTATGGCAGACATAAACGCGAGACACCTGGCCTGTTGGGACACAGCAGTGAGAACGTCCCTGCCGCCTCCGCGCTCCGCCGCCTCGCCCCCCGCCTCCTCTGACCCCACCGCTATGAAGAAATAAAAACACACACACACACACACACCTCACAATAAAAAAAATTACAAATTAAATTACAATAAATTTGAATCCCCCCTCCCTCCGTCCGATCCACCTTTTCCAGCTGTGGAAACTCTCTCAACTCTCCTCTTGTCCGCCCAACGTAAGCGTGCTCAACGTAAGCGTGCTCATAAGGCATGATTCGCTGCTCCCCGATCAGGAGGCGGGAGAATCAGTGCCTCTTTTGCATATGAAAGTTTTCGCTTTTTAACTCCTCCTTAACTTTTAAAAGGTGAAAAATTCCTTAGGCAAAAGAGGCCCCGAGTTCTCTGGCCTCCTCCCATAGTTAACACTGAAAGCAGACACCAAGCCACTGTGACTTTGAATCTGGTAGCAACTACCCTGGCTTTAATTATTTTAAAAAAAATTATTTAAAATTCTTTCTTTTCCCTTAGGAGACTGGTGAGGCCCCGCCTCCCCTGCCTCTAGTGACTGCACGTCCCTGAGGAAAGCAATATCTATCTATCTATCTATCTATCTATCTATCTATCTATCTATCTATCTATCTATCTATCTATCCATCCATCCATCCATCCATCCATCCATCCATCCATCCATCCATCCATCCATCCATCCATCCATCCATCTTCTATTTATCATCTATAATTTATCTATCATCTCTCATGTCTCTTCCATCCATCTCTTCTGACTGTCTCTGCCTTTTATCCATCCATCTATCCATCTAACAACTAATATATCATCTTTCTACCTATATAAGCATTTAAGAAAGGGAATAATAATTAAAAAGTACATAGATTAAAATATTGCATTAAAATTAAAATAAATTAATGATTTAAAAAAAAACACTGTTTTACCATGTCTTCAAAATATTCAAATACATTTCTCTAGAGAGATCATCCCATAGACCTGTACAAGAAAAGCCTTCTCCCACATATCAGAAAAGCTTGTGGGTTTTGTCAAGTTCTGCTTTACTGAGTTTCTCATTTTTTTCTGATATTTTGTTCCTTTTCATAACAGGTGGTAAATACAAAATAAATCATTTTGTCCTAAAATATGTCATTTCTATATAGTTCATATTTAAGTAGACATGGTTTGTTTTTCTTTTTTCTCTCTCTTTGTTTGTCCACAGCTTGAGTCCAAGGTAGAAGACACACTTAGTGGTTGCTTGTTGATTTTGTTGAATTTTATTTTAACTCCTTTTGTGCAACCTTATTCTGGCAAGGATTTTTTTTAATGTACACAAGACTTTGAAGCATAAGAGGTTTTAGGTTGCTGAGATGAGGAAGAAGGTTTTTATTATTGTTGTTGTTGTTGTACAATTGTATCACAGCGGCCAGTTGTTTCGCTGGATTTGGCATTGGTTACTAGTCGGGCCCCACCCAGGGGCCTAGGACGTCGTAACGTATTTTCGTAATATGCGTGCAGATCCAAGCAGTGCGGCTTTTTGCATTTGACTGATGGTGATTTTGTCAATTTTTAACTGTTTTAAATGTAATTCCAGTGCTTTTGGAATAGCACCCAGTGTGCCAATTACCACTGGAATTACCACTGATGGTTTGTGCCATAGTCGTTGAATTTCGATTTTTAAGTCCTGGTATCTTGCGATTTTTTCATGTTCCTTCTCGGCGACCCTGCTATCACCTGGTATTGCGATGTCTATGATTGTGACCTTATTTTTCTCAACCAGTGTGATGTCTGGTGTATTATGCGCCAGTATTTTGTCGGTTTGTATACGGAAATCCCACAAGATCTTGACCATCTGATTTTCGGTGACTTTTTCAGGCTGATGTTCCCACCAGTTTGTTGCTGTTTTAATGTTATAATTTTTGCACAAATTCCAATGGATCATTTGTGCTACTGAATTGTGCCGCAATTTATAATCAGTCTGCGTGATTTTTTTACAGCAGCTGAGTATGTGATCAACAGTTTCATCAGCTTCTTTGCAAAGTCTGCATTTGGCATCATCAGAGGATTTTTCAATTTTGGCCTTAATGGCATTTGTGCGGATAGCTTGTTCTTGCGCAGCCAGGATTAGTGACTCTGTTTCTTTCTTTAATGTACCTGTTTTTAACCATAACCAAGTTTGTTCACTGTCCACTTTATCTTTTATTTTTTCCAGAAATTGACCATGCAGTGCTTTGTTCTGCCAACTCTCCATTCTTGATTTTATCACATCTTTTCTGTATTCTTGTTTTGTCTGTTGGGCCTTCAGTAGATTTTTGTTCTTTACTTCGATTAATAGATGTTCTTGAGTGTCTTTTAAATAATCAGCCAGTGCATGTTTTTCTTCTTCAACTGTTTGCTTCACTTGTAATAATCCTCTGCCACCTGATTTTCGGGGCAGATAAAGTCTATCAGTATCACCACGTGGATGTAAACTGTAGTGCATTGTCATTAGTTTCCTGGTTTTTCGGTCCAAAAGGTCCAAATCAGCTTGTGTCCAGTTAACTATGCCAGCTGTGTATCTTATAACTGGTATTGCCCAGGTATTTATGGCCTTGATTGTATTTCCACCATTCAATTTAGATTTCAAAATTTTCCTAACTCTGTTGGTGTACTCTCGTCTGACAATAGTTTTTACTTCTCCATGCTTGATGTTATCCAACTGCAGAATGCCTAAGTATTTGTAGGCTTCATTTTCTTTGCATTTAATTAGTTGGCCATTGGGCATTTCAATTCCCTCAGATGCAGTGATTTTGCCCCTTTTTATGGATACAGTGGCGCATTTTTCCATGCCAAACTGCATTGAAATATCAGTGCTGAATACTCGGACTGTATTTGTCAATGATTGGATTTCTATTTCTGACTTTCCATAGAGTTTCAAATCATCCATATATAGTAAATGCGAAATTTTTTCAGCTTTTTTGGCTGTTTGGTAGCCTAATTTCATTTTTTTTAAGATTACTGATAGTGGGATCATTGCGATGATGAAGAGAAGAGGTGAAAGTGAATCACCCTGGAAAATTCCTCGCTTGATATTAACCATTCCGTAGCTCTCATTCCCTACTGCCAACTCAGTTCTCCATTGTTTCATTGCCTTTTCAGTAAAGGATGTAATATTTTTGCTAATGCCAGTTGTTTCTAAGCATTTTATGATCCAACTATGTGGCAGTGAGTCAAATGCCTTTTTGTAATCAATCCAGACCATATTCAAGTTCGTTTTTCTGTTCTTACAATTTTCTAATATCATTTTATCAATTAGAAGCTGATCTTTTGTGCCCCTGCTCCTTCTTTTGTTGCCTTTTTGCTCTACTGGCAAGATGTTGTTTGTTTCCAAATAATCCATCATGTTATCTGCAATAATGCCTGTGAGTAATTTGAAGGTTGTTGGTAAGCATGTTATTGGTCTATAGTTTTCAGGTGTTGTTCCTTTAGTTGGATCTTTCTGAATCAAGTATGTTTTTCCAGTTGTCAACCATTCATCAATTTGGCCCTTTTGTAAAATTTCATTCAGTTGCCTGGCCAATATTGCATGTAAACTGGTCAGATATTTGAGCCAGAAACCATGTAATTGGTCCTTTCCAGGTGATGTCCAATTCTTTACCTTTTTAACTCGATTTTTGATCATCTCAGTTGTTATTTCTAATACTTGCATTTGTTTGCTGCCAATGCTTTTCTCAAAGTCATGTATCCACTTTGCTTCCTTGTTGTAGTCCTTTGCATTTTCCCACAATTCTTTCCAGAATTCAACTGTGGCCTGCTTTTCTGGTTTTTCACTTTTGGTGTCACCATTCACATTAAGACTTTGATAAAAACGCCGTTGGTCTGATCGAAATTGCTGATTTTGTTTATATTGGATGATTCGTGCCTCATATCTTTCAATTTTTCTAGCTGTTGCTGTTATCTGCTGTTTTACAATCTCTACAGCTTCCTTGATGTTTCTTGTATCCAATCTATATCTTCTGATTAGCCGATCTATGATTTTGTTGTTTTTAAGCTGTTGCTCATGCATGTTCTTTAAGTTACTAGCATCTGCCCTTAATTTTTTGATTTTTTGTTCTAGACGGATTTTCCACTTTGGCTTTGATGCTTTTTCTGTTGTGTGACTAGGTACTTTAATTTTAATGCCTAGTTCATTAGTGACTATTACAGCTGCGCTGTACATTAACTGGTTTGTTTCCAAGATGGATCCCGGTTCAATTGTTGAAAACACTGCATTAACCATTTTCATGATAGGGGCCAAAATTTTCTTAGGCACAGTTTTTAGTGATGGTAAACGTTGCCTTTCCTCATTAAGAAGAAAATGCTCCATGATCTTATCCTTCAATTCTTTTTGTTTTTGAGTTAGTTCATCAGTTGGTTCAGTGATAACTGGTTCTAGTGGTGGTGATGTTATTTCCTCCCCGAGAGCTTCTTCTGGGAGTTCTACTATAATGTCTTTAGTTGTGTCTTGAATATCAGTTATTTCCGCTTGTGATATTGTTTTTGGGGTTTTGCAATTTGCCTGAATTTCCTCATGTTCAACTTCACTAAACACTTTATTCCGTATAATAAATCGCCTTTGATCTGCTAGTCGTTGTTCACCAACATTTGAATCTGGATATTGTTGTTTCCATAATTCATACATTCGCTTTAAATAGCCTCTTTTTTCTGGCTCTGAGTTGTAGTAACAGGCCATTATGGCACGGTTTTCATCTGCACTATATTTTTGTCGTTTTGTTGGCTGGTCCACTTGTAGCCCACTTGTCGACGGATGTCCAGGGACCCCAACATCCGCCGCGGCCCTTGTTAACCCGCGCGATGACCGATGCGGTATGGAATTCTTATTTGTTTTTTTCACCATATTGTATGGGTTGGCGGGGGGTTTTTTACGGGACCAGATGCCAACCTGATCCCAACCTTCCTCCTTTCTCATCCGGGCTTGGGACCGGCAATGGCGGAGTTATTATTATTATTATTATTATTATTATTATTATTATTATTGTTGTTGGAGTCTTAATTAATCTTTAATTGAATTTCATTAAATTGTTTATATTTTTCTTCTTAATCAATTACCTTGAGTGCTATTTGTCAGAAGAACAATGGAATATAAATTCATAAAAATAAAAAACAAATTATATTTTCCTGATATGATGAGTTATAGTATATATTTACTCCTAATGGGCACATTTTTATTTACATTGGATTTTTTTTAAAAAAAATGCTTCTTATGGTATGTGTCTTCCTCAATTTTGGATCATCTACCAAAGACCTAGGACTTTGAGTATTCTACATAGGATCTTAGCAGTTCCTAGCCCTGCACTCTTCTGGATGGAAAGCTCTGGTGTTGTTTATGAAATCTGTTGGAATCACTTTCTAGCTTAGGAGTCATAGCTCCATATTCTCCTACCACTACTGGAATTACTTTGTCTTTTACTTTCAGTTTCTCCCTCAGGCCCCTATTATTTCTCCAGCTTTTCATGCTACTTTTCATACTACCTCTTAATGTTGCTGTCATCCTACTGTTACTGCCACCAGAGCCTTGTTGGTGCAGTGGTTAGAATGTAGTACTGCAACCACTTCTGCTTACTGCTGGCTACCAGCAGTTCGGCAGTTTGATTCTCACCAGCTCAGTTGATAGATGCCTTCCGATGTCAGTAAAATGAGAACCCAGATTGTTGGGGAAAATATGCCGACTCTGTAAACTGCTTAGAGAAGGCTGTAAAGCACTGTGAAGCAGTTTATAAGTCTAAGTGTTATGTGACATTGCTTGTCTATCATCATTGCTGTCTTCTGGTCCTTGTCTACTACCACAGGGCCTGGTTTATTGGCTAGTACCTGCATATCTATTTGGCTTTGGAAGCCCCAGAAAAGTTTACTTTTCTTATTTTTCACAACTTTATATGGGATCATCTGGACTTGGGAAAGTCTATTCTATATTCTATGCAGATGTTCTTGTTCACAATGTCAGTTACTTGGTTGTCCCATTCTTGCATGCAATCAAAGTCAGGAGATGCAAATCAAATAAATACATTTTTTTTTAATGGGCAACATTTTCTAAAAATATTTTAATACCTTTTTAGGGTTTTCTTTTATATTGTTTGCTTTTTAAAATATTGTTTGCTTATAAAGTGTTTAACACATTCAAGAAAGGGACTGTAATTAATCAAAAGCTTTTAAATGTATCATTTAATCTTTGTATAAACAGTTTCAAAGGAAAGTATTCAATAACCAGGGAAACAGTAATTGGACACCTGTTGATTGCAAGAAGTATATACTTAGAGTTGCTGATTGGCCATGTTTGATAATTGAGTGACTGCTTCCTGATGAGAAGGCAGAGACTGTAGAAGGAAGATAAGACAGCCAAAGAGAAGCTAACTAAGCAAATGAATGGAGGGAGATAACAGGAGTTTCCCCCAGCAGTTAGACAGGGGTATTCTAAACAAATTTCCCTTTAAGTTAAAGTTATGTGCTATGGGAAAAAACAAGCATTAAAAAAAGAAATAAACATGAAGATGAAGGGACAGGAGTCTATTATCATGATCTGGAATGGTTGTGCTCTATTTACTCAATTCCCGGGAATGGTCTGGTTTATATTTGCAAAGTCTGTTGAAGTTTTTGAAGAAAATATAAATCAGAGTACTGAGGAAATGCATGGGCATATTTCAGGCTTGAGAAATGGTAGAGATTTATCAGAGTCAAGAAAGGAATTGCAAATGAACAGTGTAAGTAAATATAGATGTTGGGGAGTGCCCAGTCAGGCAGGGAGTAGGAATCAAGCAGGGAGTTAGACTTGAATCAGTTGCAAGAAAGCCAGGGCTGATCTCCCCACCCCAAGCTCCGTGGAACCTTATCTATCTTTTTCCAAGGTAAGGCAAACAATTTGGGTAAATTTGTGTACTGTAGGTAGAATTGCAATAAAGTACTCATCATGACCCCTTCCTGTGCTGATCTATTGTTTGGGCCTGACAAGAGAAGAGAATCAAACTAACAAGTCAAACAGGCAAAAGTGACAGCCAAAATCAAGATATGTAGTCAATATTTTGCACTGTTAGAAATGCAATGGGGGAGGGAATGAGGAAGTAATAGAAGGTTTTTCAGTATCCTTCCCATGGAGTGGGGTGGGAATGAAGATTTTGCACTATCATTCCCCTGCCATGGCCACCAATCCACGCCCACAGAACCGGTAGTAAAAATATAATAATTGAATTTCACCACTGATCTGTTTATAATGGAATCCATTCCCATCCAGCCTCCGTTTTCTTCAGATATATTTCCTAATTTTCATAGTGCTGCAGGAGTGAACAAAATTATGTGAGTTGAAATCTCTTTTCCCAACTTGTAAACGAAAAGAAGAAGAAAATGTACTTTTAGCAATAGCAATAGCAATAGCAGTAGACTTATATACCGCTTCATAGGCCTTTCAGGCCTCTCTAAGCGGTTTACAGAGAGTCAGCATATTGCCCCCAACAATCTGGGTCCTCATTTTACCCACCTCGGAAGGATGGAAGGCTGAGTCAACCCTGAGCCGGTGAGATTTGAACCGCTGAACTGCTGATCTAGCAGTAGCCTGCAGTGCTGCATTTAACCACTGTGCACCTTGGCATGTATTCATACTTCCTGAGGGGAATCAGAGTTCTCTGCAAATACAAACAGGACTTTAAAGAAACTAATTTAAGAGCGGGGCATAAACCAAGAGAATTCTCAGCCCATAGCAACAGTTCTGATTTCTGGAGTTTCAGAAGTGTGCATTTAGCCGATTCAGAGATAACTAGCAACAACGAGTAGTACTTGACTGTAGAACCACAAGTGCCCTTTTCTGATTTTATGGTATGCTAGAAATGGATGAGAATAGAAGTGAAGAGTCTTTAATTCTGATTCCTAAATTTTGATCATGAAAGACAATTACAGTATTGTAAATGTGTAATTGTCTTCAGTTTCAAATCTTCCATAATTTTTCTTTAACCAAAGAGAACTTTAGTTTTAAATTCTCTGAATATGTTCATCTTGCCCTTGGGCACTTTTGCTTTATAGATTCTGTATCCAATCACTTTGCAGTTTCCTTCATTTTTATTGCCCTCACACACTGTCCCATGCGACAGCTAGAAAATAGATTAATCTTCTCTTGATTTAAATACATCAGAGTTAGTTCCCTTCTGCTATCCTTAAAAACATTAAGACAGCTGATCGACTAACCTGCCACTCTCTTGGTATCTTCAGGAAAGATCTAAAGATCTGAATATAATTGGTACTTGGTGAACAATATTGAAGAGTGACACCACATCTGGTTTTCTTTTTTTAACAGTAACTCTTCTTTTTAATATTAACTCACTAGCCTAGCTCCGTTAAAGGGTTTGCAGAATCAAACTTTGACAAGATACATAACCTACTTTCAATTTAGATATAGAATTCTGTACAGAGGGAAAAATACTTGGAAACTCATATACTATACCCAAAAGAGTTTACCATTCTTATGAAAATGTCCTGCTAAAGATGGGGGAATGCAACATTGAGCGAGGCATGAGGTTATATCAATAATAAAACACTTGTTTTGTGGATGTGGATTGAAAAAGAATCAATAGAAATGATATCTGTGTCAGGCCTACCCCCGTTCAAAACCCAAGAAAAAAAAACTCTGACTCCATTGAAATAGAGAAGAGGTACTTTTACTGAGTTTGAAATGATAACGGCAAAAGAAAAGCAAGATCTGAGCAAAAGGCACGAAAGTTACATATTGAATGTTTCCCCAAATCCCTCCCCCTAAGGACCCAGGCTGAATGTCCAATCCATGTCCCGCATAGTGCCATGTGGAGCACATCTTCAGGTACTTTAATCCATCTGAATGGTTGGCATTGACTGGGCGTAAACAATGACATTCAGCAGCACAGTAATTCTTGAGAGCAAACTTCCCTTTTAGTTCACATGGGCCTTCATCACACCAACACACTTCCCAAACCCCAATGCCATGGTCCCAATCCCCGTTACTATGGCAGCTGATAGGCAAGCAAGCATCAAAGGGGAAACCCATGCTTGAGATCCAGCTAACAATCTGGAATATTTGAAAATTATTTTCACCAAATGTAGACTACTTTTGTGTAGGTATGAGGCAGGGATATATTTTTTTGAATAGTATTTTCAGGAGAGATGACTCCTGGTGTGTTAGATGTTGTAATGCTTCCAGCATAGCTGGAAGAGGCAGAGCTGAAATCTGAAATCCATCGTTTTCCATTGAGAACAAGGTGTGTGGTTAACATCTAGCAGAGGCTAAAAATATCTCTTCTAATACTTGTTTTTAAAAACAGGTAGGCAATACAAAAGGGGGCAGGATTGTAGAAAGAGATATTTCTTAAACCACAAGTGATGGATTCCCATCCAAGATGTTAGTTATTTCCTACGATCCATAAACAAGGAAAATTCTCATTGTTTTAATTGTAATTTAGATCTAGGAAAAAAAAAACCTGCAAGATAAAGCGTAATAGAGAAAGTCTGAATATAGGAAATGCAAAGAACTTTGGACTGCTCATGCATATCCCTGTAGGACAGAAAGATGACTCTGATTTTTTCCTTTATGAACATTTCATGCCAGAAGAAACACAATTTCAAAAGAATTAAGTTTTTCAGTTTCTTGTTTTCCGGATAGGTGCAAGTGACCAAACCTATTATAATGCAGGTTCAAGATAGCTACTGAACTAAAATTGTGAATTAGTTTTAAGTAAACTTTATATGTATATGTCAATGGTGGGATTCAGCCGATTCGCACCTATGCGGGAGAACCGTTTGTTAACTTTGGAGAATTAGTTGTTGGAAGAAATCTCCTTTTGTTTTTTTCCCCCACTTTACAGGGCTAATCCTGTAAGGAAGGCAGGAAGGAAACATTCTAACCTAATCTTTATTGCCCTGCTTACAGAAACTGCCACTCCAGTTAACACTTATTACATTGTAACAGCTAAGGCGAAGCACCCATCGACATGAGTGATGTTCAGTTGGTCATGCCCACCCAGTCACATGACCACTGATCCCCGCCTACCCAGCTGGTCATTAGGGCAGAGAACCAGTTATTAGTTATTTGAATCCCACCACTAGTATATGTATAGGTCTGAATCATCTATATTAATTTTATCCATATCTGTCTCTGTATCTGTTTCACGATCATTTAATTTATATCATCCTTTGGTAAATCTTTATCAACAAAAATCTAGGAAATTTCTTTTCCTAGAATTTAAATGGCTCAAAGAGAAGATGCTGGGAAACAGATTTCAAAATAAGACATACTAATAAGCAATGAAATCTATAATGAAAGTTGATTTCTCCTGTAGAAACCTGAACTTTGAAGTTTAATTGATCAGTCCATGATAATTTTGACTTATCATGACAGTACACTTTTCATCATTTCTGCAGTTAGAATTCACTTTAATTATAAACATACAGAATAAGCAGATGAATTCCACATTTAAACTGAGTAAGTTAATGTTACCTCAAAGAAGGAAGGACCATTTCAAAGCAATGGAAGCGTACAGGTAAATTCTTCTTTGGATTTCATTTTCATTTAACATGGCATTCCACTAATAACACCATCTGTGGAAATTTGTGGCTATAATGCATTGTTATGTTGGTTGCACAGTCAGCCAGATATTTAGATTGGGTTTATCATTTTTATTCGTCTATCAAATTCTTTCAAATCCATTCAAAAAAGACAATCAAAAAGCCAAAAGACAAAAACATCTCCTTACCAGCTATCAGATGAGCAAAGATTGACACCCTCAGTGGTGGGATTCAGCCAGTTCACACTTATTCAGGAGAACTGATTGTTAACTTTCTAAGTAGTTTGGAGAACCGGTTGTTGGAAGAAATATTATTTTGGTTTTTTTCCCACTTTACAGGCAGGAAGGAAACATTCTGGTGTTGTTTCTAGCCGAATCTTTATTGCTCTACTTACAGAAACTGCATCTCCAGTTTACCTTTATTACATTGTAGCACCTAAGGCGAAGCACCCATTGTCCTGAGTGACGTTGAATTGGCCATGCCACCCAGTCACATGACTACCAAGCCACACCTACCCAGCTGGTCATTAGGGCAGAGAACCAGTTGTTAAATTATTTGAATCCCACCACTGGACACCATGATTAACAATAAATCAACAATCAAGTAAATAATGCCCCAGTAAAGGAACAATTCAGACAAACAAGCTAACAATAAACAAAACTGTTATCAAGAAACTACCAAGAACACTCCTTCCAATACTGATCGGGCAAACCACTGGTGTATAAATAGAGAGCAAACCCCACTCCATTCTAGCACTGATAATGTTACCTAGTTTGGTAATAAAATGTCTGTAAGAAAACAACCTAACTCAGAGAGCACCAAGGACCCCACATTTTTCTATCAGCAAACTGATTTTTTAGCACACAGCTTTCTCCAATATAAACATATATCATAAAGTTTGGAAAGGCATGAAACCATTGCTTTTTGTCAGATCCAAAAATAAAGGCTGAATCTCATCCTATTCTAATGAAAACATTAGCATATTAAATTATTCAATACCTTATTGTGTTACTTACTATTTGATATTAATGAATTTAATAATACATTAACAAAAAACCCCAACTCAATCACTAATTACCACAAGGATACACAGTATATCTAGCCAATATAAACTGAAGACAAAGAAAGGTTTGTCAATTAAGCATGATGAACTGTTTATTACTGGGCACAATGTTAACCATTTCATCACTTATCAACTAGAATAGCTTTCCCTGACTATTTCAAGATAGGCTGGATAATAATTAAGTTTTCTATCTTATCTATTTCTGTCCATTTTCATCATCACCTTTCCTTCTTTCTCTTGCACATTAATCGCAGGTTTTAGAGTGGTCATAACCGGATCCCTGTGGCAAATTGATTCTCCACTCTTGAACCTACATTTCATCCAGGTTTCCTGTAGCTAATTTAATATTAAATTAAAGAGGAGGAGAACGAAGGAGGAGAAGGAGAACAGGAGGAGGAGGTGGTGGTAATGGTGGTTACACCCATTATCTCATTAGAACTAGCCCATTGATGTGACTATTAACATTGTATGAATACTTTGTATTCATTGGTTCATATGCAGTCTGTACAGCATGTAGACCTCCCAAATAGTTCTCAGGTATTCTATTTCTCACAATAGCTTATAAATTGCTTCCAGGATGCTGAAAGTCAGGTCATTGCCTCTGTTGATTATTGCATCATATGGGGCATAGGCTGTCAAAAAAAGCTTTTTTAGATAGGAAGGTTATAAAAGAATGATCATTCTGCCTATTCTATATATAGAATTATTTAACACCACCAGAAACAGCAAGTTTCATTTTTGTGATACCTAAGAGGGAAACTTCTACAGAACTGCTGCTAGTAACCAAACAATACTTCCAAATAGTTAGAAAGACAACCTGCGTCAAGTCAAAGAGGATTGACAGCAGTTTTAATTTTAATCTCCACCTTTTGGGTGTAACTATTAAAGAAATATGTTGGGAAAGCTGAGAATGGTTTCAAGTATAAAATTCACTTTTGTCTGAGTTTATTTCTTAGAGATAATGGTATAGCTAAGATTTATTTAAGAAAAGTCATGAAACTAAATTGAGAGAGAACAGTGGCATTTACTTCTTATTTCTGTGAAATGTTTGTAAACTAGTTCACAATCTTCATCTTATCCTGTTTATCAAATGATTTGTTCTGTTTTCATTTTGTACCTCAGTTGTATAGTTTTATCTATTGGGTCTGGGTAATTAACAATTAAATTCATAGTGTAAGACTGATGGTAATTCAAGTCCTAATCAGATTCCTAAGAATTATTAAGGTAGTGATTACAAATATAGGCAGTTGCAAGCAGGATGATTGTTTTGTAAATTTATGGTAATAAAGTCAATACTTCCAGATATCAAGGAAGTCTTTTAGATATCCGTCTGTGGGTTCCATTTATAATTGTTATAACAGTGGATTTCTTTTTCCATAAGCAGTCAACTTTAATGTGCAAGTTTTTTTCCCCAATTGGTTTTCTTCAATCTTACCATCATCCATAAGGGCCACACCAACAACAATATTGCAGAAGAAGCTGGATTAACAGAATAACAGAGTTAGAAGGGACCCTGGAAGTCTTCTATTCCAACCCCCTGCTCAAGTAGGAACCCTATACCATTTCAGACAAATGGTTGTCCAATCTCTTCTTAAAAACCTCCAGTGATGAAGCACTCACAGCTTCTGAAGGCAACCTATTCCACTGATTAATTATATTCTCATTGTCAGGAAATCCCTCCTTAGTTCTAAGTTGCTTCTCTCCTTGGTTAGTTTCCATCTATTGCTTCCGGGGATATAGGACTCATTCAGGGTTGAATCTAAGTCTTCTTTTATTGGCTTCATTCCATTTGGGGAGAAATAACCCTAGCAATAGCACTAGCAATAGCACTTAGACTTATATACCACTTTATAGAAATCAGAATATTGCCCCCCACAATTTGGATCCTCATTTTACCCACCTCGGAAGGATGAAAGGCTGAGTCAGCCTTGAGCTTGGTGAGATTTGAATTGCCAAAATGCAGTCAACTGGCATTCAGTAGAAGTAGCCTGCACTACTGCACTGTAACCAGTGGTGGGTTCCTACTGATTAGGACCACTTCGGCTGAACCAGTAGTAGCTTTGCGGCCTGGGTCGTTGGAACTGGCAGCGACTCAGGCCTGCCACATCTACAAACCAGTTCTTCCAGTGGTGCCATAGGTGTCACCATCTTGTTTTTGGAAATTTTTATTGTACTGCACATGCATGTGGTGCTTCTCTGTGCAAACTGGCAGTCGCAGCTGCCAGAACCCACCACTGTCTCTAACCACAGCGCCACTGTGGCTCATGTTTTTAAAAAGGTAAAAAAGGTAAAAAGGCTGCAAGAATCACATATTGGCCAGAAAACCTGGGCTCATGCTTCAGACTGATTGAAGATTTTAACCTAAAACTCCAACCCTTACAGAAAGGTTGGCACAAGGAACTATGAGAGAAGACAGTTGGGCAGCGAATGCTACTGTTTGTGGAAAGTCTGAATGAATAGTAATGTTTGCCATCTCACATGGCAGGCTGAAGAGTGACCAAAAGTGCATAGATGAACTTTGTGGGGGAAATAGGAACGTTGTAGCCTCCCTGCGGTTGTAAGTATGGATGGGCTGCCAAGCTCCAAATACATGCTACAACAGCTGAACGTTGGGCATAGGTCTTAAGTTCATTTTTTTTCAGCATGCTCATGATTTTGAATAGTCACTGAGGGAAGGGTTACAAGGGAAGGACTACCTGCAGCTTTGTGGCATTACAGAATCATAGCTATAATATGTGCTCGACCGCTCAAAGTTTGAGATTCAGCTTAATCTAATTCAGCCTAATAAAAATAACTTGGAATTAATTACTATTTCACACCCTTGTGTTCCTGCTGCTTCCAAAGATACGGAAACCCAACCTAAATATCTACAAATATCTACAAAAAACAACAGACATATATGATTAAGGTGGGACACTGAAATCTCTTTTTAGTATTGAAAATGTCATTTATGGAAATGATATTTCCATTAACCTCTTAAAAATCAGTTTCGCACTAGGGTGTTTGTCATTATTCCTGTGGGAAAAATTCAGGCAGCAAATAATTTCAAAGGTACAAGAAATTAAAAAAAATGGTGAAATATCTTTAATAAATGCATTGTACAAACTTTAGTTACTAATTGTAACTAAAAATGGCTTTTTACAGACAGTGGATGTTGGGATAATGGCCCTATATTAAAGAGGCTTACAGAAGCAATATAGAAGCTATATTATAGAAGCTACTTACAAAAGAGATTGTTCTTACCTGTATAAAGATCAAAGTGATAGACTAATGCTCCCTTGGTTGGTCTGGTCTATTCCATTATATATTCCATTAACGTTAAAAGCATCAGGAAAGCAAGAATCCCCTATATTGTATATTTTGTCTTTAAATACATTCGACATTTTTTATTAAATATATATGGACAACTAAATTTATTTAGTTATTTACTAATATTTTTATTGGAATTTTTTTTGGGATGAGCATTCTCTGCTTTTTCAAAATAATCAGCATAAAAATATTCATGAAAATATTTGTTTATATTAGAATGTCTTTCTAAGTGCAGGTTTGCCTTTCCATGTGATTAACAACAAACTAAAGCACAACCTCACTACAAAGCCAAAATATCAAACAAAATTATCTACCACAGGCAGCAATAGGCTAATGTGATAGGTCACTGCATTTTGGGAAGATTTTAAAGCCACATGTTAAAACATATTTTTCTTCAAGATATGAAGAAAATTATTGAAATTGTTACTTTCTAAAGACTTTCGGTTTGTGACTGAAATTAATTATAATATATTTTATAAACTGACAGAACACTATTCAAACATGCAAGAAGAGTGAAAACTGCTGTGTTGTTTTCTTATTCACATATTAGATGGGAACAGAACAATTTGTATCAACCTTCATAACTCATATATTTTTCTGACTTGTAGAAAAGGGAATTTAAAATATTCAACAGTTCATGAGATTCTTACAGAAGCATGTGCTTAGCCACAACACCATCACTTAATATTAAAATGTTAACAGAGATTTGGTTGTACATGGATGCAGGTAGCATACATTACACTATACAGGTAGTCCTTGAATTATGACTGTGACTAACTTTGGAATTTCAGCCATGAGTTGTGGCAGTTGTTAACTGGATCACCATGTGCCTATGCACTATTTTACAGCCTGTTTTGTGATGGCTACTAAGCAAACACCATGACCACTAAGCAAACAGTGTGGTGGATAAATGAATAAGACTTGACTTGATTTGATTTTGATTTGAAGTTTATTTGTATGCCGCCCTTTTCCCTGGGGGGACTCAGGGCGGCTCACAACCAAAAAGGGAGGGGGGAGACAAACTTTTAACATATAAGACAATACATAATTAAAAACACAACATTCATACCATTCGGGCGGGTTACAGTCTTAGCCCCAGGCCTGACGGGATAGCCAGATTCTGAGGGCTGTGCGGAAGGTCTGGAGGGTGGTAAGGGTATGAATCTCCATGGGGAGATCATTCCATAGGGTCGGAGCTACCACCGAGAAGGCTCTCCTCCGCATAGTTGCCAGTCGGCATTGACCGGCAGATGGAACTCGGAGGAGGCCTAATCGATGAGATCTAATAGGTTGCGTGGAGGTAATTGGCAGTAGGCGGTTTCTCAAGTACCCAGATCCACTACCATGTAGGGCTTTATGGGTGACAAGTAGCACCTTGAAGCACACCCGGAGATCGACAGGTAGCCAGTGCAGCTCGCGGATGATAGGTGTTATGTGGGTGAAGCGAGCGACTTTGGTGGTGTGCTGTCTGTTCAATTTCCATTAAGTGCAGCTTTGTTCATGATTCAAGTTTTTGCCCTTACAGTTTGATGCATTAGCTGGGAATTGAACCTGAGTCACAAGAATGGTAATCAAATGTCCAAAATGCATTCAGGTTACAATAAGTGGTGAGGGTGACTACATCCTTTAGAATTCTGGAACTGGATTGTAATTTCCTTTTTGAGAGTATGTTGTAGCTTGAATTGGTCATTAAGCAAAGACTACTTGATATTTCAAACTAATACTTCATGTCCCACATAAATTATGAGTGGTTAAGTACAAAATTTGGAAGAGTTTATGAATTGTTGATGTTAAACGACTTCTAACTCTTTACAATCTAATGAACTTCATTTTGCCAGGGTTGTCCACAATTGATTGATTCTTTGGGCCCTCATTTTTATGTCATGGGTGATAGTCTCTAGCTACCTTGTCAGTTAACTGCTCCCTCTGTCCATAACTGAAAGCATTTTCAATGAAAGCAAAAGATAGATTTACAGTCCTCAAGAGGCATTCACAAAGTTTTGATATATTCTACATACCGAAGGAGTATGATTTCATTAAGTTAAGAAATTGTCAAACAACTTTCTATCAGAGGAAAACTGAAAAGAACTATGGTTCTTGTTTTCTTTGGAGGATTGACTTTGATCTTTTCAGTTGCTGAGAGAACATCTTTTACAGCATTGAAAGATTCCTTTTATGAGCTTCCTTGAAGTATATTTACTTACAAAAGAGCTTAGAGAAACAAGTACTTGAGTCATCCTGTTTTCTTTTTCTGGAAATGCTGTTAGGAAAAGCAAAGCATCTCTTGAAATGACCTCTTGTAATCCTTTTTTACACTATTTAAATGCCATGCAATTAATATTTCTTCCTCCGTACAATTACTTCATCTGTAAATGAAATATTTATTTATTTATTTACTTAGAGCTCAAGGCAATATGCACAGCACTGCTTCTCCAGATTTTCCCAACAACACTGTAATAGGAGGTGGCTCTAGGTGAGAGTAACTGGCTCCAACTTATCCACAAGATACCTTGCCAAAGGATGGATTTGAACCAGGTTTAATAACTTAATCACTGTGGTGCTCTGGATCTGACTACCTGCTAGTATCCACAGTTGCAGCATAATTTTCAATAGAATTTGATTTTATATAGGGCATGGAGGGACAAGGAACAGCTGTGCATATATATATATATTCAAATATCCATGTCCATTTCTTGAATTTTTCACATCTATAGGATTTTATACGTATTTTGAACTAGTTGATAACCCAGTATTGTCCAGGTATTTATTTATAGAGGGAAAATGTGCAGGCCAAAGGTAATTTCTAATATTTGTTTTTCCCCTTTACCAGAGGGAGCCCGCTTATGGAGTACTGTGAAGCCATTACCATGGCAACTCCATTGCACTGTACAGTAGAAGCCATTTTAAGGCACAACATGCTGTATCTTAACAGACCCACCTCCCAAGGGGTGTTAGGGATGTCTTACACCCCCACAGTATTTGTTTCCAAACAGTAAGTCATCTGTGCACCAAGTCTGGTTGAAATTGCTTCAGGTGTTCCAGAGTTATGCTGGTGGTGATGATTTGGTCCTGTTCCAAACAGACAGAATAACTAAAGGTATTTTTTTCCCTCCAAATGAACTTATCCATTAATTGAATTCTTCAATAATTCTTCTGGGGATGGCCCTGAATAAAGAGAAGGTGATGTCCAATTTGGTGTCCCACCCACATATTATTTTGCTTCTGTAAGATTTTCTATGGAGACTAAGCGCGCTACAAATGTAGTCTTACAAATGGATACAACTGATGCTACAGATTAATAGATTGCTCTCTTATTTAAGTTTGTGTTTTTTTTTAAAAAAAACATTTCTGTGTGTATAGAAAGATTTACCAGTAGAACCAAAACTTCTTGAAACTAAGTTATGGTTGTGAGTTCTCACCACACTTAAATGTATGATAGAAGAATTGTTATGTTTAAGGAAGGGAAAAATGGTTTTGCCCTTGGAGGTTAAATTTATTTTAATTTCCCTGGGGAAGAACAACTTGATTGGCAAGAAATTGATTATGAAAAGAAGTGTCTGGGGGAAAAAAAGTATTCCACATTCAAGAATGAGAATGTACAAGCAAGAGTGCATGAGGACAATCAGACTAAATGATTACTTACCAAATCTGAATTTGTCTGCAGGCCATAGTTCCATTGTTTTTGTTTTTTTTATGATTTCACATAAGGAGAAGGTAATGATGCTCATTATAGATGCTAATGATTTGAGAACTAATCATTGGAGGATAAAATAATGTTGCAATTTACTTGATCAGTATGTAGTTTAGTCTTTTGGTGGGGAAAACAGAAATAGGGGGAAATGAAATGAATAACTAAAGTTGCTTGATACAGGATACTGTCCTTAGAGAAAATGGCTCTTGTAATGATGCCCTCTATTTTAATGATTCAAAACATAAGACTACAGGAAGGGTGAGCAGCAGCATCTCATTCAATCCTGTTGGCTACAAGAAAGGACTGTTTCCAGTTCTGCAGGATCTATTATGTACCCCATAAAAATATTCATTAACTGATCCAAAAAATATATTCCTTTATGATATTATCTCTCAATCATGGCTTATGAAAATCAACATGATCAGGCTTGAATATGGAGATTGGGAAGGTTGAAAAATAAATGTTCCTTGAAATGTGTATGCATGTTATTGAAGAGGATTGTGCAGAATTGGGAAGAGATTCTTTGATGAAATTTCAGATAAAGTATTCCCTTGAAATTGCTTTGTGAGGCAACCTTTGCTCCCTTCCATGAAACAAAATGACCTTGTTGCTTCATCCGAGTTCTATTCAGCTGCTCCAGCAGAACCTGTTGTACCTGAAAATGGCTGTGAACATTCTCAAGAGAAGTTGGAAAAGAAATAATCCAAGCTGGAAAGTTTTTATGTTTAATAAGGATACAAACGAATCTACCAGTTATTCTCTGTCTATCTATCATCTTTCTGCCTGCCTGCTTTGCTACCTGCTGCCTCTCTCTCTCTCTCTCTCTCTCTCTCTCTCTCTCTCTCTCTCTCTCTCTCTCTCTCTCTCTCTCTCTCTCATCTATCATCTATCTATATCATCTATCATCTATCATCTATCATCTATCATCATCTATCATCTATATATCTATTTATCTATCATCTATCCACCCACCCACCCACCCACCCACCCACCCACCCACCCACCCACCCATCCATCCATCCATCCATCCATCCATCCATCCATCCATCCATCCATCCATCCATCTATCTATCTATCTATCTATCTATCTATCTATCTATCTATCTATCTATCTATCTCACCTGTCATATATCTCCCTCTCTCCCTCTCTCTGTCTCTCTCTCTCCTATTTATCATATAAACCACAGTAGCCATTGTTGTAAATTCTTTTCCTCATATTGTACTCTAATGATGTATATCAAAATATCTAGAAATATTTTATGTATGTATGACTATATTTATAACCCTATTTTTTTTCCAACAGGGAGCACAAGGCAGTATCTCTTATCCAGTCAATAATCAGACCCAAGCTTCATGAGCTCCTGCAATTGTATGCCACTCAGGTAGGATATATTGAATGAATTTTATTAAAACCAAAATTCCAAACACAGACCTGTGTCAGGCATAATGGAACAGAGTCTTTGAATCACTGCAGAATGGATCTAGGTCCTTGCAACACTGTATCTTACAGTGATTTAATGGACTCAGTTCCAGAAACAGTGGACAGTTGTGATCATCAAGGTAAACTGTTATCAATCCTAATATGGGACAATAATGCATAATCTGATTTTTAAGCAAATAAATAGTGGCCTCGTACTCAAAGCAGGAGTAAGTTGCTTCCAGGGTTGCTGCCGGTTCGCTTCACTGTGCACGCAGTTGAGTGTAAATTGTTCTGCACATTAAAAAATGATTAAAAACCAAGCCGGCAATGGCAATGGCAACCGAGGAACTAGTTCGGGGGTTTGGCCAGCCTGCTGTCCCTACTGGTTTGGTGACCCAGTCCTAATTTCCACTATTGGTTTGCCCGAACCGGTGCAACTTCTGCTCTAATTGAAGACAGATAAAGCTTTATGTTTGCACTAAGCATCCACTAAGTTAGTAATACAATCCCACAACAAACACTGCCATAAATAACTTTTAAAGTTTTTCTCAAATTAAACTCCTCTTGATGGATGAGTAGATTAATAGAATATAAGAAATAGTATGTTTGTCTATATACCGGGTGCATGATTAAACTGACTAATTTTGAAGGATTTAAGAAGGGATGACAACTGGAAAATAACTTAATAGTAAAAACTAGGTTTTTTAAAATCTTACATTAGAATAAAACAGGTCATTATAATAACAATTTATTTGTTTTATTTGGTACAATAAAAGCTCCCATATTACTTTAATATTTTTTTAAAAAATATTATTAAGGTAAAGGTAAAGGTTCCCATCACACTTATGTGCTAGTTGTTCCCAACTCTAGGGAGCATGCTCATCTCCGTTTCAAAGTCGAAGAGCCAGGTCTGTCCGAAGATGTCTCCGTGATCATGTGGCTGGCATGACCAAATGCTAAAGGTGCTCAAAGGGGGTTCCTCTTTTTCTACTTGCATTTTTATATGTTTTCAAACTGTTAGGTAGGCAGAAGCTGGGACAAGTAACGGGAACTCACACCACTACACTGTGACAAGCTCAGCATCTTAGCCACTGAGCCACCGCATTCCTGAAATTATTATTAATACATCAGTATTATTGAGACATGATAATATATTTCTTAAATGTATCTTTTGCAATGTTTACCAATATTTATGCCTACAATTCTTTCAGATACTGAAAGGCTGTCACACCAGCTATAATGTGGTTTGTATGAAGATTACGGACGCAAAGCAGTGGCCAAGCTTATATGTTTTAATTCTTTAAAACAGATTACATAGATATAAATGATATTTTAAAGATCTATAATATGCAAGCCTTAAATTTGCAGATTCTTGCATCTTGTCACTGGAATGAATCCATCTATCGACCCCTTCAAGGTTGAAACACTTAACATTTTAGTGACCTTAATGATTTTAGTAAAGTAGGACATAAAATCCAACTCAGAAACAGTTGGTAGAAATTTTCATGAGGCTAAATTTAAGGATTTAGTGTAGGGATTAGGGAATTATGGTGAAAACTCCGTAATCCCTGCATCAAACCCTTGATTTTATCCTCCTAAATTTTTAAGTGTGTCTTTTCTGGAACAAGTTCTATACTCAATTCCCTCACAACTTTGCATCTTTGCTCCTAAAATAAAGCAAAATAACAGGATAGTAATACAGCCTTTCTCATATTAATGTTAAAAGCTACCTTTCATTCACACTCATATGCCCATATGTCAGGGTGAAATGCTACCAGTTTGGACCGGTTCGCCCGAACCAGTAGTAAAAATGCTAATGTTTAGCCCAAACCGATAGTAAAAAAAAAAAATGAAAGCGGTTTGCCCGAACTGGTTTTTCCACTGATCAGCTGTGACACTCAATTTATATTAGCTAGAAAGCAGGATTTCTTGCTTTCTAGCTAATCTAAATCACATGGCACATCGGATTCCCCCCCCCATTATCTTACCTTTTCAGGCACTTTGTAGCAAGCTCCGCCCATCTGCCCGGCCATCATCCTGTCCATTTTTGATGCTCCGTGGATGTGCGGAGGTGGCGTGTGAAAGCAAAGCAAGCACCGGTGGCAAAGGTACATGAATTTCACACTTGCCATATGTACTCGCCTAAATGGATTTGTCTAAGGGGATCACAAACTACTTAGAATGTATAAGAATGGCTGCAAATTTCAGCCAATTCTGAATTTCAAGGGCTTTTTTAAGATTTGTAATTTCATTTCTGATTGCACATGAAGGAATTACAAATCTATTTGTGTGACATCTGACATGTTTAACACTTCTAATAAGATTCTACAAGGTCTAAATATTTAATGTACTTCAATCAAAATGGGGGGAAATATAACTGTTGATTTCTCATTAATAGTCAGAGGGGAGTAAAAAAGCATCAGAAAGCTAAATTCTGTGTTACTTATTTTTTGAAGTAAAACCTTTTTTCCTAAACTACTAAAGCTGCATCTAGGCCCAATTTTGCACTTCAAATATATATTTGTTTGGAAATATTCCTACTCAAATCTTTCAGGTTTCTAGTTGATATTTACATTATATATTCATGTTATCTCTTCTAAAGTAAAGAACTCTACATTTGCACAGAACCAGCTCTTAAGATGTAAAAACTGAGGCAACTGCTTCTTTCTGAAGTATCTGCCAGATTAATCTCCTTGGATTTTTCTCTAACCTTGTTGTAGGTTTGGTTGATGATTAATTGCCAATTTATTATTTTCTTGTGGAATCACTTTGCTTACTTTCATATTTTGTTACTAGGATTCATGTTTCTCTACTCAAATATCTTGTTACTAAGAATCATGTTTCTCTACTCAAATATCTTTCATGTTTGCTTTCTTGGCTTGTCTGAAGTAGAAGATCCTGACCCTGTCTTAGACTTCTTCAGGAGCTTGAAACCTTGATATAAAATGTTGCTTCTCTCATATTATATTAACTGCTAGGTAAGATTCTGAAGATGTGAATTCATGAAATTGTGCAGGATCATCAGCAAGTCTCAGAGATGTTTTAAAGCATTCAGCTATGACATTAGCAATTTGTGATTCAATTAAAATTTGAGCCAAATAGAGTTCATACATCACTACATTTAAGAACGATCACAATAAATACAGAATTTTCCAGTAAATTTATTTATAGCTGTGTGAGATAGTGGTTAATCAACTGAATTATGATCAGGGAATGATTTGGTTGAAATTATATCTATCAAGAAATTCTATCCCTAGATTAGTTAGGCCCACTTTTCTAACATAAGACTGTAATATTTTCTATCTTTCTGAAATATTGAGATTCTTAATAATTTTTTTAAAAAACATCATGGAATATTAAGGTTAAAATCTACCTTCATTATAGATGTGTCATTATACACTATGAGTTATGATAAAACTTGAAATATGATCAAGTTGTGATGGAATATATCAATCTTCACTGATACTTCTCAACACTATGTAAATGTATGTCTATAAATTTTGGGAGCTGGTGACCCCCTTTTGACTTTGGAAAATATGCTGTAAACATTCTCAGAAAATGGTAGGACTAAGATGTTTGTGGGCCATTTCAAACAACATATATTTTGTTACGCAACTGGCAAAGTTGCTCTAAAGCAGGGCTGTCAAACTCACAGCCATGGGCCAGATGAGTCATGTGCTGGCTATGCCCATATCCAGTTTAGCGAAAGGGAAAAAAGTTGTAGGAACATGTCACATGATGATGCTGTGATGATGCAAATTTGAAACTTCTGCTCTAAAGCACTATCTTTAGTTATATTTACAGTTCTCTTCAATCCTGATTAGTTTTATTTCCTTTCCTTTTCCCTCCCCCTTATTCGTAGGTGGAGAATGCAATACTTCCACACAAAACAGAGGATTGCATGCATCCATCATTTTTATTTTCTGCTTAATTACTATCGGTCTTTTAATTTAAAGAATCTAATTATTATCCAATTCTTCTTCTTCTAATTAAAATGGTAAAAAATAAATCCAGGTAGGCCAAAAGGCCCAGTGAATCCCAAAAGAGGCATTAACAAGGTTATTTGTATTTATGGGCATCTCTCCCAGAGAAAAATAATGAAAAGAAATAAAATGATGCAAAGCAGTGTAAGGGACCTGAATTAGTTGCCACTTAGGAGCCATTCCTACAGGAGCTGGCCAGAGATGAAGCTGTGAAGCAAGAATCAGGAGTCAAGTGCTTCTTCCTTCTCTTTTTTTCTTCCTACTTCTTCCTATTATTAATTGACGTTTACCAATGTTAGTCTCATTGCTTTAAAAAAACAAAAAAAAACAAGGGAG
This sequence comes from Thamnophis sirtalis, assembly GCF_051295495.1. NCBI lineage: Eukaryota > Metazoa > Chordata > Lepidosauria > Squamata > Natricidae > Thamnophis > Thamnophis sirtalis. The sequence goes on from NW_028261385.1 coordinate 62,240,085, forward strand.
CTTCCATAATATTAATATCCAAAATAGAACCAGGACATGCAAGTTAAGACAGTCACTGATTAATTAGAAACAATCAGCTAAATTCAGCCTCTCGGTTTCCAACTTTCCTTTTATCAGAGATTTTTTAAAAATGTAATTGAGGAACATGCTTTTTCTATACACGTGTTCAATGGTGGGATTCAAATTTTTTTACTACTGGTTCTGTGGGCATGGCTTTGTGGGTGTGGCAGGGGAAGAATACTGCAAAATCCCAATTCCTTCCCCGCTCCTGGGAGATGGTTACTGCAGAATCCCCATTCCCTCCCCACCCCACTAACCTGCTTTCCAGCTCCATTCTCCTATTCAGGGCAACAAAAGAAGATCAGGTGGGAGATTAGGAGGCAGCAGGGGTGGGGGACAGCATATTTGTCAGTTCTCCAAACTACTCAAAATTTCCACTTCTCCAGAAATTGTCCAAACTGGCTGAATACCACCTCTGCCCTTGTTACAATACATTCTACATCCGCCTCATATTTCTTGTAATAAAAGCAGGCTAAATGTATTTAATTTAAGACAAATATTTTGTGGATCATTGACTTTCAAACATGCCAGTGGTTTGGATTTTGGTCCTTACTGTTAGAAAACTCAGAATGCCAAAATAAATGGAAAACGGATTCCTATTTTTATTCAAGTACTCACTGGGGCGCAGAGGTATCATATTAACATCTTTCTATTAACCTCCACCTTGACCCAGAGACTGCTCTCTGTACTCAGAATAGCTTAATTATGGGCCTTCAATAAATAAACTCAATGGAAAATTATGTCAAGGTGCAGATACTTTTATTACAAAATAGCCCCCAGCGTAGTTACTGAAAGTAGATTACTTCATTTTAGACCTCTCTATTAAGTTGCAATGCAATCACTACTTTGCCACAATAGGAATTTAAAAAAAACCTCACATTATCAACGGTTTTCATATTCTATACATTACTTCTCTCTTTGTCTCTCAGTTTCCCCTTTAAAAAGCAAAACAAAACTGTTTCATTGTGAACTGATACCTCATTTTAGGTCTAATAGTAACACTTCAAGAAACTTTGTAAAACCACATACCTAGATAGCTAATTATTGTTTACAGCTCATTGGGGAATAATATAATTCAGGGAACTGCTCAAGTGGAAATATTTATGCTAATTACTTTCTATTTTCACACGCCTCTAGAATTTGACATGCTTTGTTCCAGAAATCTATGAACACTTAGATTTGGACAGCAAAAATTTGGATAACCTTTGGCTGGCAGGTGGTTTTCTGAATCTGCTTGCTTCCGATTAATGATGATATATATACTTGCAGTCCAGATGTGATATTTATTAGAAACATGTCAACATGTTTTCTTTAATGTGATTTAGCAAATGACAAAAGACAGAACATTGGGGGAAAAAGAGGGACACCCATTGTAAGTATTGTATGTAAAGTATTACCTAACATCTACAACATCTAAGAGGAACTATTCATTCAACTCACAACTTTCATCTCAAGAGAGTCCTGTTGGCTGAAAAATTAGGGATGTTTTCCTCGTCTTCCTACCTTCTTCTGTGGTTATTATCTTGTTTGATAAAGAATTCTGTAGACCCTCAAAGCTTTTTATTTTTTGAGACAGTCTGGTTGTTGCTAACAAAAAGATTAAATACAAATTCCTTGCCCTCCCCTGCTTAAAGTTTTCAGGTAAATTCTCAGATACTTGGGACAATATCTAAGCTCTGAGATAGAGCTTAGTTTTAAAACAGTCAGTGTTTTGGGGCAAGGAGTGACCAAGTCCTAGGCCCTGAAATCTCTTCCCTCTCCTCTTTAACATCTACATGAAACTTCTGGGTAAGGTCATCCAACAACATGATGCATCATATCATCTTTATGTTAATTTAAATATTTACCTCTGGTCACACATGTGGGTTCACCAACAAATGTGTGCTGGACAAAAGCGCTCTGACAAAACCACAGGGAGAAAAGTGCGAATTCGAAATTGTGCCGACGAATGAGCACAGAAGCGTGCCAACAACAGCGCGCCAACAGAAGCACACTCTAACCCTAACCCTAAAGGTAACCCTAAACCTAACTCTAAATCTAACCCTGAACCTAACCCTAACCCTAACCCTAACCCTAACCCTAACCCTGAACCTAACCCTAACCCTAAACCTAACCCTGAACCTAACCCTAACCCTAACCCTAACCCTAACCCTAACCCTAAACCTAACCATAACCCTAACCCTAACCCTAACCCTAACCCTAACCCTCACCCTAACCCTAACCCTCACCCTAACCCTAACCCTAACCCTTACCCTAAACCTAAACCTAAACCTAAACCTAAACCTAAACGTAACCCTAACTCTTACCCTTACCCTAACCCTTACCTTAACCATAATGGCGCTTCTGTCGGCGGTCTTTTGTCGGCGCGCTTCTGTGCTCATTCGTCGGTGCACTGTCAACATCGTGGTTTTATTGCCGCTGTTTTGTTGGCGCGCTGTTGTCGGGCGCACATTTGTCGGATCACGGCTGCTGTGTGCTGTCCAAGTACTTAGAGGGTGTAAGAGTCTGGATGGGAAGCAACGTCAATTCATCCCTGATCCTAGCAAGATGATGTGGCGTTTTGCACTCCCCCCAGGGTCTGGTGACTTACCATTTTTTGAGTCTAGACAGGGTTACATTCCCCCAGAACAAGCTGGTGTTTAATTAATCCTGTGCCTAAGGGACTTTTGCACAGAACAGGATTCTGTTAATGTAGCTTTATAATAAAGTTGAACAAGGTTATTGGGATATGTTTTCTGTCTGGTCTACTGTGAAAGGCTAGTATCAAACTTGCAAGTCTGAAAGTACAATTTTCCTGCCATTTCCTCTGCAGCTTGAAAAATTAGATAGGGCCTCTTCTTGTTCCACCCATTATCTAGCTGTGGGTTATGCCCCTTCTTATTTGGGGACATAAAAGCATTGCTAGACAGCATTGCTTCATCCTATCTCCCAAGACAGCTAAAAAGAACTTAGAAATTTATTGTCACATAACCGGTTTGGAAAACTCTCCTAGTTTATTGTGTGGTCTTGCTGTGGTCATTGATTTTCCCCCAGATAGGCTCTGGGTTAGGGGAAAAAATGACCAGCTCAAAAATAGAAAATGGAAATGAATAGGAGAGATGGGGCAGATTTGCAGTCAATAGTATGCATTCTAAATGTATGTAACAGAACCCATAGGCACAGAAACCAATTTTATGTAGTCAGAATGTATTTATAAACAGAAAAATTGCATGGACCATTTTTCTGAATTTCTCAAAGGCAACCCCCACACCTCTCCATTAGAAATTAGAGTAGCGACACTATTAAAGTGTTTATCAGTGTAAAGAGTTCTTGAAAGTCTACCTCTGGAATTTAATTGAAAGATGAGAAGGCAGGAGACATGATTGCACAATAAAATGATTGTTCAAGGAAAAATATTTGCTCTGGGAAAAGAGAGTTTGGAAAGGAAGTTAGTTTATGATTTACAGGCAATCTTGATAAATAAATGAAACAATCTATTTTGAAGACATAACTCACTTCTGGAAATGCATCATACTTACTGTATATAGCAAAGTTCACCATAGAGACTTCTTGTACACCTTGACAAAGACTTGAATAGATGCAGTGATGAAGATCATCAGCCATCATAAACAGGACCTTTCAAAAATAGCTTCATTCGTACACAGACACACATTCATCCCCAGAGATTCAGCTATTTTGAATTTCTCCTGAAGCTTTGATGTTTATTCCGCAGATTTACCAACATATTTGTTTTTCATATTTTTTTTTCTGGTAAGCAATTAAAGGATTTCATTTAATCTCTATGAAGATTACTTAATGAGTTTGTTTAGAAACCATGAACACATTCATAATAATAACATTTCCCAAAAGCAAGTACAATTCATGTAGCATTTTTCAATATCCCAATTGTCAAAAATATTATGAAAATCTTTTGATCATGCACTATTCCACCAATGAATCATTTCTGATGTGTGGATGACTCCTGTGATCTACATACATGATATGAAATCTGTGAGGAAAAGCTGTAAAGCAATTTGAAGCCTTCCACGGGGCTTGGAAACCCCATTTTGCATAGTGGTTCATCACACGGAAGCCCCAGTGCATGCCATTTATTCCAAAATTCCTCAACCCCTGCCAATATTTATTGTCTAATGACAGGCATGGTTACTCAGATAATGAGATGTTGGTGCTAAGGCTGTAGAAACCTATTCTTAGATCTTAAATTGTTAGGACAACAATTGCTTTATTGTGTACTAGTTTTAATGTTTGTAAGGCAATTAGAGTTATCTCTGATGAGATGGGAGGCACATAAATTTAATAAATAAATAAACAAAGAAATGAGTAAATTCTTGACTGGGTATAAGCTGGGTATAAATCTATCTTAAAATTATTAAAATAAATGCATACCACGCATCATACAACAACAGGAATTGTATATTGCATCAGTATTGTAGTAGGAAATGAAATCACAGCAATATAACCCAAACTAATCTTAACATTCATTGGTATTTTAATCTTATCAGAGTCAACAATACCAATTAAGTATATTGGAGGAAGGAATGGAGGAACAGGGACAAATCCAATCTACCAAATCTTTTATTAAGTTTGGTCTAGTGGTTAAGGTCCTGGCCTAGAAACCAAGAGACAGATGGGTGACTTTTGGGCAGTCTCTCTCTCTCCCTCTTCCTCTTCCTCTCCCTCCCTCCCTCTCTCTATCTCTATCTCTCTCTCTCTCCCTCCTTCTCTCTCTCTCTCTTCCCAATCTACCTCCAAAGGTAATTGTTGTGGGGAAAGTATTAGGAAGGAATATTAGGTATGTCGCTATGGGATTTAAAAAAAAACCTAATAAATAAATACGCATTTACCATTCTAATTTTTTCTCAATTTTGTAAATGTATCTTTGTTTTCAAATTTAGGAACAAAGAGATTACAAAAATCCATGCTATGAATCTTTACTTTATTGAAGTCAGGCACCATTGAAAACTGATAGAAAGCAACGAGTGGTATCACAAAATAACACCCACAATAACATTGGATTTCCAGGGCTTTCATTGTGTGTGACTCTGCACTTCTAGACAGATACTCCTTGTGTCCACAGTTGAAGTGTGGTGGGCTTTCTTTGGAACCCAAAGGAATACCATATCCACTAGGGAAAATTCCTGCCAAAAATCAGTGCATACGAAAACAATACATGAAAGACTGTGAACTTTTCCATATTTGACACTGAACAGTTCTGAAAGATTGTTGACTGACTCAGGAATCACCAGAAAGTTTGACTCAAGTTTAAAATAATCCCTTATAATACACAACTTATTTATTTACTGTTCAAATTAGTTTAAAGACTGAACTTCCACCCCGATTTTCTTGATTCATTAGCATGACACTGCTCAACTAAATAATGTATGATCGCATTCTGTTCCCAACTGCATGCCTCATTGAAGTCAATATCTGTGGGAATATACTGGTAAATCTGAAAACAAGTTTAAGACATATATTTATCTCATGTATATTTTATCAGAAAAAAAGGATCCTATTAGTTTAACTCCAAAGAAATAAAGCTGCTTACTTCACAGGTCATATTGTCCAAAGCTATAGCTTCCCAAAAAAGGAAGGGAAAAGAGGAAAATTATTATACTAAACTGAGGTATCCAGCCTGGGCAACTTTAAGACTCATGGTCTTCAACTCCCAGAATTTCCCAGTCAGCCATGGAAGTTGAAGTCCATAAGTCTTAAAGTTGGATACCCCTGCTTTGAACTGAATAAATGGCAATAGATTGATAAATGTGGGTAATGGAAAAAAAAGGCCACTGTGATGCATTAAATACACTAAACTCGTGGGTTTATCTGTAAATGGCGCAACTGAACCAGTCGTGAGATTCAACATTTTTTACTACTGGTTCTGTGGGCGTAGCTTGGTGGGTGTGGCTTGGTGAACGTGGCAGGGGAAGGATACTGTAAAATCTCCATTCCCTCCCCACTCCAGAGGAAGGTTACTGCAAAATCCCCATTTCCTCCTGATCAACTGGGACTCGGGAGGCAGAGAATAGATGGGGGCAGGGCCAGTCAGAAGTGATATTTACGGGTCCTCCAAACTACTCAAAATTTCTGCTACCGGTTCTCCAGAACTGGTCAGAATCTGCTGAATACCATCTCTGAACTGAACCTATTAATGGAATATTCTGAATTCACCTACCAATATTTTTTCTTCTGATAGTTCAGAACAGCACCCTGAACAAATCTGACTTATATTAATGGGGACCAATGGGAATAATTTCCTAGGCAATAAAAACAATTCTGAACTGCTCCTGGCTAATGTAAAATGTCAACAGTTATTTGGACCTAAAACAAAGCCTATGACCTTATAAAGTTTCTGGCTAGAAAAACAGAATCTTCTCAAAGGTCATTAGACAGCCAAAGTTCTCATCCATTGCCTCAATCTGTCTGTTTAGATGACAGTGCTACCTAATTTCCTAATTTGTTGCCAATTTAACTTGAACCAACAAACAATTTGAAGCAACCACTATGACACACTTTCAGTAAGAAACTAGGCAACACTGTTGGAGCTTTCAATGTAATGTTTCTGCAACTCCAGTGCAATCAATCAAACAGAAAACAAAACCAATTCCCAAAGCTGTTTTCTTTCATTATCATTTTCTAACTGCTGCATTTATAGTTTTGAAATTTTACAGGTACTTAAAGGGAATCTTTACTATTTTATTTTACCAACTCCTAAGAAAAAAAACCCACACACACAAAGATAAGGAAAAAAAACCTCGTTTTTGTCCTGCCCAATCTTTTGAAATGTAAAAATAGCTGCATTAACTTATTTGTGTGTTTGTGTGTGTGTATGGTTCTTTTCTGATATTTAATTCCAGGATGGTGCATTTTTTTTCTTAACAGATTGTCTCTGCCCAACCACAAAAGGATAATTGACCCTCTTTTCAAGGCTAAAAACAAACAACCCCAAACCAGGAACAAAACCAATCTTCAACCAATTATAAGGTGACCAGATGTCCCGCATTTGGCGGGACAGGCACGCTTTTTCATAATTTTTCCTGCGTCCCGGGCCGTTCTCAAAAGATCCCGCTTTTTAATTTTGGCGCCTTCTTCGATCGCTCGCTCCCCTGCCCATCCGCTGCCGCTTGCATGGGCGGGGTAGTGTAGCGAGTGAGCGGGCAGATGGGCAGGGGAGCGAGCTCACCTTTCCAGCCCCACTTCCACGCAGACAAGCCGTGGGAAAGCCTCTGCCACTCCGCGCGGGCATTCAAGGAATCTGGCGGTTTTTTTTAAAAAAAACCACCGGATTCCTTGAATGCCCGCACGTGTGCACAACACAGCTAGGTGAGGGGAGCTCCGCTTGGGATGACCCGGCTATGGAGGAGCAGCGGAAGCAAGCCGGGCAGGCAACCTGCTTGCTGATGAAGACGCGTCGGGCATCCAGATCGCAGCGAGGAGGAGGAGGAGGAAGGGGAGGAAAAAGGTGAGGGTGGAAGGAAGCAGGCAGAAGCAGCCACAGCAGCAACAACCATGCTGCCTGGGGTGGGCGTGTTCGGCACCAGCCTGACTGCCTGGGTCATCATCCCACTTCTAAAGGATGAGGGCTTCGCGGTTAAGGCACTCTGGGGCTGCACTCAGGAAGAGGCAGAAGAACTGGCCAAGGAGATGAGCGTCCCCTTCTACACCAGCCGGATAGACGAGGTTCTGCTGCACCAGGATGTGGATTTGGTCTGCATCAACCTGCCGCCTCCCCTCACCAGGCAAATTACAGTGAAAACTCTGGGTGAGTCTCCACAGAGAGCTTGGCGGGCAGCTGGCTGGACTTCTAAGAGGTGGGGGGGAGGAGGCGGTGGAAGAAGCGGCAGCTCCTTGAAATGGAAAAAGGCCTGCTTCCCCCCCCCCCAATGAGATGCCTGCCATGATAATAGGACAGGAGAGCAAGCCTGGAGGCAGTAAGTAGCTGAGAGAAGGGGTGCGGGGGTTGGGAGAAGGCATGGGACGGTCTCCCAGCAGCGGCTGCTCAGATTTGCCATTTGAGAGAGAGAGATGGAGGGAGGGAGGGGGAGAACACGAGTGTGTGTATCCCTCCTTCCTTCACCCCAACACTCTTGCTGGCATTCTGGCCAGACGAGAGGGACTGCAGAGGGTCTAGGGCAGCAAGTCATTCGATGAGAAACTTGCCTCTTGAAAGGAATGACCCGGCTTGGCTCCCGCTTTCAACGACCGAACGGAAAAGCAAAGAGGCAGGAGAGACGAAGCGGGATGTTGGCATGAAAGGGATCCAGGCACAATCTCACCTGTTCCAAGTAAAGTTGCCTTTTGCAATTGGCTACCGGTAATCCTCGACTTACGACCAGGATTGATCCCCCAATTTCTGTTGCTAAGGGAGACATTGTTAAATGATTTTTGCCTCATTTTGCGACCTTTTATTGCCACGTTAAGTGAATCATGGTGGTTGTTAAGTCAGGAACATGGCTGCTTAGTGACCAAAGTTACAATGGCATTGAAAAAAGTGACTGATAACCATTTTCACACTTAGCGACCATTTTCACACTTAGCGACTGTTGCAGCATCCTCATGGTCACGTGATCAAAATTTTGATGTTTGGCAACAGATTCGTATTTATGATGGTTTCAGTGTCCTGGGATCATGTAATTGCTTTTTGTGACCTTTTGACAAAGTCAAATGGGGAAACCAGATTTACTTATGTTACTAACTTATCAGCTGCAGTTATTCACTTAAGAACTGTGGCAAGAAAGGTGGTATAATGGGCTTAGTGACCAAAGTTACAATGGCATTGAAAAAAGTGACTGATTACCATTTTTCACACTTAGCGACCATTTTCACACTTAGCGACCGTTGCAGCATTCTCATCAAAATTTTGATGTTTGGCAACAGTTACAATTTATATTTCTAAATTGTAGTTATGTTGAAATAAAAAAAATATTACAATACTATTTTTTGCGTTGTATGAAAATTTTTGTTGCTCCGTATAAAATTTTTAATCAAGCCCCCCCTCCCTCCCCGGTCAAAGGTGTCCCTCTTTACCAATCTGAAAATCTGGTCACCTTAACCAATTAATATTATTCAAAGACATTAACCCCAAATGTCCCTATCTAAAATATGATTGACACCCTCTGAACAGAAGGGGAAACCATTTTTCCATATGTATCATTAAAAGAAAATACATAGACTCAGTTTACACAAACCTCCATACTTCTGTGAAATTATTCTCTCAAATAGTCTACTGAGCTCTCATATTTATACAATATCACATTAAATAAATTCTATCTATTTCTTGGTTTCTAATTAGATATGATATAAACCTCAAGTTCACCACAAGATTTGGGTTTATAGGATACATTGCTGCAATTTTATTGACAACAGTGTAAAAGTAAGTTTACATTTTTGCTTCTTTTCGTTTTGTTGCAACTTTCCTACTCTAGTGCATAGACCTCATATTTCTTGGTGGAGTCCCAGCTAAGGACTAGCCAGGTCTGAACCTCCTGAGTCCTGAAAAATACAGATAAGAGCTGCCATCCTAATTTATGTGATTATTTAAAAAATAATAACATGGAATTTCAGTTTTTCAAAATGAGATACTGTTAGCACACTGAATCACTTGATCTTTTAAGCATTCTGGATTGAAGTAATTTTCCTTACAAAATCACCCAAATGGGATTAAAATGGAATCTTCTGATTGGTGAACACTTTATTTTTACTTATCATATTCTCCCTTTTTCTGTAGATTTAGGACTCTTAGGGACTGGACTCACTCTCTCCTTCCTTCTAATTGCTCTTATCTATCTGAGTGTTTTTGGACAGGATGATATCAAAAGAAAGGATTAAATGACAGTTGATCTGCAGCTACCCACTTATTTATTTATGTATTTTAAAAGCTATATAAAATGCAGTTTCATTTCACCTTGAGGAGAAGTTCTGTAAATTGTCCTTTCTCAGCTGATGTTCCTAGAATAATTCAGCTGGACATCTTGATTTTTTACGCACTTAGACATGAAATGGGAATTACAAATCGCATATGTGTTACAGCAACCCAGATTGTTTTTTAAAAAAACACCTTCATCGAAGAGTTTATTGCATACTGACAAATCAATAATTTTAAGATATCCATTTGCAAGGTTTGAGTCACAACAGTTTTCATTATGCTTTTACCCTTGGCAAAGATAGCCTAGCAGACAATGATTCATTCATCTCTGTTTAAATCATACACCTGCAGCCTTTATAACATGTTATTCTTAAATAAATGAGGACAGCCCCAATGAAGCTATATGCATTATTATAAGGTAATAGGAATAGTCTGTGGAAAGATGAGGGACCAGTTTTTGTCTTTATAACTGTAGGAGTTTATGCATCAGGCAATAAATAATCTTAAGAGGTCAATCTTTGTACTCATTTTGAGGAATGGTATACTTTTAGAGAAATCTGGCACTTAATACTTGTGGCTTAATACTGAAGGATCCGTATCCATTCCAATTCTGGGATAAGGTCAGTGGTGGGTTCCAGATCCCGTTGCAAGCGGTACCATGCAACAGGACTGGCCGTCCACCACATGCACAGCACATGCACAGCACACATTCGTACTTACCGCCTGCGATGTTCCGTGACACTTCAGCTGCTTGACGGACAGTCGCGCAGGCACTGTATGGTCCGTGCGCAGAAGCCCCGATCGGCTCAAATACGGGTAAGGAGGACGGGCAAGTGGATGGGCCCTCCAGAGCACCATACTGGAACAGTACCTGGTGCTCCCAGCAGGCACCAGTATGCCCGTACCAGGGTGTATCGTTCGTATCCCACCACTGGATAAGGTGCATGAGCCTATTCATATTATTTAAACCCATTTATGTGAAGCAGGCATGTTTCCTCTGAGGCTACCTTACTGAGGCTGCAAAATCTGGATGAACATTAGATCTCTGTGAATTTCTCTAACCTTCCATAAATGGGTCTCCTCAAAGAATTTTGACTTAAGCATAATTATATATTCTCCTGGTTGTTGGGAGAACATGTTCCATTGGGAACATTAATGGAGACCAAAGAAAACTCTATATCTACCATTACAAAGCAAATGCTACAAAAAGTGCTTCTCTACATATTTTTAGGAGTAACAGCAGAGAAGTCTTTTCAAGAATGGGTAAAAAAAAAAGCTATGGAAGTCACAGGGAAGTTGGATACAAATGGAGTAAAAATGGACATACTGTAGATCTGTGCAGAATTGTGAAGGATTTCAAAGGACCGTTTACGGCTACTTTGAATAATCAATTATATTACATTCCATTCTTATTTTTTTTAAAAAAAATAGAAATAATAGTAACAATAGCAATAGCAATAGCTTTCAGCCCTCTCTAAGTGGTTTACAGAGTCAGCATATTGCCCCCAACAACAATCCGGGTCCTCATTTTACCCACCTCGGAAGGATGGAAGGCTGAGTCAACCCTGAGCCGGTGAGATTTGAACCGCTGAACTGCTGATCTAGCAGTCAGCTGAAGTGGCCTGCAGTACTGCACTCTACCCACTGCGCCACCTCGGCTCTTCCATCAAATCTACAGCTTCTATTTTTGGAGGGAAAGGGGGCTTTTACAATAATTGCTCTTGAGTCTATGTTTTTAATTCACAGAAGTGTTATTCATAACTTTTAAGTTCCTTGTTCAAAGGATTTTACTTATTTAAATAGCAAAATAGTTTGCAGACAAACCCAACTGTCCTTTTTCTTTAGTCTACAATGGGATTGTGGACTCCAGATCAGGAAAAGGGCTTTAAAGATTGATGGGAATACAGAGCATTTTTGGTTTGGCTTCCCATGAGTTACAGCAATTAAGATGCAGTGACTATTAAAATGGAACTCAGTACCAGATGTTAATCTGTTGTTCCTATTTTTTAAAAAGAGGAGAGTTTGATCCAGATCATCTGAGCAAGGGTGGACAAGAACATCCGTTATAAACTGCAGTTATGTCAAAATAGCAATATGTATGTGGATATTGTCATTATCACACAAATACCACAATTACTTAGTTACTCCATACAGTGTCTGACCAAAGTTCTCAAGTCATGTATTTAAGAGATGACATATTTGCCCTCCCACCACCACTATTGCCAATGGACAGGGGGGCTTCACCTTTTTTTCTCTGGGATGTTATCTCAAAGCAGATCTTACCCTAAAGTTGTTATTCTCTCCGAATATGTCCTTCGAAGGAAACAGCCAATCCCAACAGTGATATACTAGATTGCCTTTCCAATGTGCTGACTTTGCTTATAATTTCAAAATCCGAATATGTCCTCCTGCTTCTTGAATTTATTAGCTGGATAATTCTCATAAGGATTGAAATTACTTGTTTGGTGGTCTGAGACAAGCAGTTTTCAAGGACAGAAACATTCATCACAAATTAAGAACTCCGTTCATAATTTATGAAGTAATAGTGGCTTCCTGGATGTGCAATTGGAAGATAAATCACCTGTTCCTAGGAAACCAGGGACTTTTGTAATCTTGATTGTTTAACATTTGCAAAGCTGTTCCAGTGTCACGTCCATATGCCTAAAGGTGAACTATGGGTAGCATATTTAATGGCCTATTGAAGAAAAGGCTGTCCCTCACAAAAACAAAACAAAAAAGTTTCAAGACTTGCTAAACACTTTGCATTTTTTAATAGGAAAGATGTTTAGAAGCAGTAAAACATGTGAGAGCCTTATTAACGAAATGAAAGGATTGTGGTCTCTTGGCACTAACAATTCATGAGGTCAGGCTTTGCAAACGAAGAGGACATTTATCCAAAGATAGGCACAATGAATTGCAATGATTTTGGTTGTCTAAGGAGATTCTCAGTCATCCAGGTCATAGTTGTCCCAAAGGACAACTACCCTAGGACTGATAAAGGAACCTATAATTATTTCATTAAACAGGTGAAGTTGAATGATGGTTTAGGGCAGAGTACCATTCACCTAATACTTGAACTAAGCACAGATGGAGGGAAAGAGAGAAGTGTCCACTTTTATGAACTTTTAGCTAATAGGGAAAATTACTCATCCTCATTAAAGTAGCACTATAAAGCAGATTAACTTTCTCGCTGCTGATACATGTAGTAAAACTTTATTTCGCTTTTGGCCTGAGCATATTCTTGTGAGATGTGTTACTATATATGTGTTGAATCATACCACAGATGCTGCAAATTAAAGAACATGATGTAGGGCTGTTCAACGCTTAGAAAGAGAAGATGCTATACATAGCAACAGTGCTCCCCTGACTTCTAAGATGAAGTCAAATTACTAAGTTATTTTTATTAGCCCTTTAGGGTTCCTTCAGCTTTCTTTCTCAGAACATGATCCACATAAAGAAAGTTTTTGTTTCTGTTTAACCTGAAGGCACTTCCAGACTGCATCATAGATTTCAGGGAATACCATAGCCCATTCAAAGAGGTACAAAGCCTCAAGATCCTTCATAAATAGGTGTCAACAGCATGGAGCAGAAGTGATATTCTACTAGTTTGGACCAGTTCACCCGAACCAGTAGCAGAAATCGTGGGTGGCTCCGCCCACCTTCCCCAGGTCTATGGCATCCCATTTAGCCCCTTTGTTTCGCCCAAAGCGCTTGTGCGAACGAGTAGGGAAGGTAAGTGAATACCACCCCTGGCATGGAGGGTGACTCAGCTCCCTCCTCTGCCATATAGGTTGAACCATTGAGCTTTCTCAGAATGTAATGAGGAAGTTTTGCAAGGGACCGAATGCAATGAAGAAGTTTTGCAATATCCGACTATGGATATTCTTCAGCATTGCCAAGAATAGGGGGGGAAAAACATAGTTTGGGGTGGCATTACCTGCTACCCTATTGCTCAGCCCTGAGTATATGTTATTGACTCTCTTTGGAGAATTGTTATGGCACAGGGAGCGGAAAATGTTTTGAACACATATCCACCTTCCTACTAATAACTGTTGATGACTCATCTTGCATGCTTTTTAGGTCAGACCAGGCATGGACAAAGAAGCAGAATTCCAGTTCTCTCTGAGTGCCACATTTATTCAATCAAACAAAGAACAGTCTTCCCTTAAGGCTGGGAAGGGACCCCGTATAGTAGCTCAACCATAATTTATACTTTATTGATTATATAAGTAAGGAAATACAAACTAATTACAAAGGAAACACATTTTGTTTGTGAAATAAAGACATTACTAAAATATCCTTATCATTTTCACAGTTGGTCTCCTGCTATCAGTCCAAAAGACTTTCCAACATTACTGCCGAAGAAAGTAGAGGGAAACTTTTGGCAAATGCTGCAAGAAATCCTAAGCTACCCAATTTGGAAGTATTTCAATGCAAACTGATAAGAAACTGAAAGGGGCTTTGTCCCACAATACAAGTTTAAAGTAATTGGAAACTGTTTAAATCCTCTTACTAAGCCAAATTGAGCAGCCTCATAGAAGTGAATCAGGAAGTTCCAATACAACTCAACCTGCTTTGCCTAAGAAAAACTATTTTGCTTTACCCAGGCTTATTAATTTTCCTTTAGTGTTGGCTACATCACATCTCCATTCACCAAATTGTGTCTTTCATGTGGGAACCTATTTTTTATTTCCAATCTGTGATTTTAATGCAGATACAAGAGTTCAAGCTGGAATAAATCAAAAGCTAACCTCCTTTTTAATGTACAGTAACATTTATGGTTGCTCTGGGACATTCTGTCTTTTGAATATAGGTAGATATATAGATATTGTTGCCTGTTGTTTATGTCTGGGCACAGCTGCTTTTGCCTTCTTTTTCTAACGTTTTGCCAGATAAGTGGTTTTGATTGGGTTAAAGCCTGACTAAGTGGCGCAGTAACTACTGAGCTTGTCGATTAGAAAGATTGGCAGTTCGGCAGTTCAAATCCCTAGTACAGGTGTCCCTGCATGAGTTGGACTAGATGACCTCCAAGGCCCCTTCCAACTCTGCTCTGTTTAAACTTGATGTTTACTAACTAACTAAACATCATTGGGGGGGGGCTGTGGTGAACTGTGGCATGTATGTTTACTCTGATCCAGATAAAGCACAGGTGTCCAACTTGCTGTGTCACGTTGATGTCATGTGATCTATTGTGACATTTTTTTCTTTCACGGACCTGTAGTGGGCATGGCCTTTGCACAACACATCAGCCACGGGCTGCCAGTTTGACATCCCTGAAGGGACCAAGTGGAAGTGTGCTGAATATAAACTGAACTAGAAATTACTCAGAGTAGTTTTCCAACACTTAAAATAGCTGATCTAACTTCAGAGGCCATTTAGGTTGCAACACTAATGAGTTCTGTTGCTGTAAAAAATGTTTTTTTTCTAAGAGCTTCTTTGCATTACAATTTTAGTTCCTCCTAAGTAATTTGTGTAGTTTTATTCTTTGATATCATTGGCCTTTTCTCCTCTAGATTCAGATAATTTGTGTGTGAGCTACTTTGGATTGTTTCCCCCCTCGTTATTCGTGTCTGTCTGTGTGTGTGTCTGTGTGTGTGTTTGTTTGTTTGTGTGTTTGTGCATTTACAGTTTTTGTTTTCTTTCATGTTTATTGGCAAAACATTGGCAAGGTTTTTATCACTGGGTTCAATTAAATTCAGTACCTGCTAAAGAGATGCACTTACATTCTCTAAGGTTAATATTCTTCTACACAAACATCAGTATGTCCACAGATCAAGGTAGCAGCCATTATGGTGTGATCAAAGCTCTGGTTATTTTGTTTCTGTGTTGCAAGATTTCCCACTTTCTGTGTAAGTATTTGTACATGTTTGTGGGTGTTTACATTTTGACTAGTAAATTCTCACTCCAGTACTCTATCAATTTACATAATGCTTGATTTAATTTTAGAAAATTTAAATTGTCCAGTTAGTTAACTAAAAATAGATTATTTTGTAATAGATATAAATTACCAAAGATCTTTTGTTGTTTGAAGCTTCTCCTTTCTTGCATCTACCATGTTTCCCGGAAACATGGTAGATGACCAGCAAAATAAGCGCTTGGCCTTATTTTCAGGGAGGTCATTATTTTTGAGGTGCAGGAGGCATTGAGCATGGTCACCTCATGGCTGCTGCTATGTTGCAATATTTTCAGGGGAGGGCTTATTTTAGTGCATGTACTCAAAAGCCTGATTGGACTTATCATCCAGGGAGATCTTATTTTCAGGGAAACAGGGTAAGACAGAGATGAAGTCCTTAATGGAAACTTCGGTTTCCATTTTGATTTATAATTGCTGTTGTTACACTGAGGGTTGAAAATTTTTCAGGAAAGGGTAAGTAGTTTAATCCTAGGACATGAGAGATTATAACTTTTTCAGGCCAGGCAATGTTGGCCAAGAAGAAAGTTGAATGCTGAAATGTTTTGTAACAGAAAATGAAAATTCCTGAAAAGTGCCATTTTCTATCTCCAACAATAAAGTAAGTTGAAATCAATTTCTTTCCAAGAAATTGGGAATAACTTCTCAAATACTTTAAGAATAAATTACAGAAAGGTTTCCCATCCCTCTCTCCACAAGGGAAGAAATCTGAGAAGTTGGAAGGATGGTTGCAGCACAGCATAAGAGTCACTTGTTGAGGTAAGTAGTTACAAAAATCAAATCAATTAAATAACTCTTTGCCTTTTTCTGTAAACCTTAAGTCTAACGTTATCAAACAAGTTTAATATGTGTAATTGGTAACATGAAAGTGTCAACTACAACCTTTCCTCTAAAACATCCAATCAGCAAGTGAAATTCTCGGATGATCTGATAAAGAATATCATAAAACTATTGATTCCATTAATTTATAACACTATCAATTCCATTTATTTTAGAAGAGCTACTAATCAATACCAACTTTCTCAAAATGATTTTTTTTTCAAGTGGTTGGTCTACTATCCAATCACATGAAGTATAACTACCATTAACTACACTCAGCCTGGCAAGTGCCTACTTAGACTGATCGTTACAGTAGTTGCTCCTTCTACTCACTGTTTTAGACTGCTTCTGTATTCTCCATACAGTCTTTTTATAAGGATTTTTGTTGTTGTTTTAATCTAGCACACATTTAGTCATTTCCAAAATTACTTGATTTATATCCTGGACCTCCTTAGTGCCCACAACTTTTCTTAATTTAGCATAATGTATCAATTGAATTACTCCTGTTCCAAGTAGTAATGAAGATATAGGATAGGAAGCAAGCTGATATTCTGTATAACCTAATAATTAATCTCTTCAATATATCATTTTATTATTTTGCTTTTGTACAGTTTTGCATCATTTTCTTTGGTCATTTGCAGCCCATGTATCAATCATGGCAGGGAAAAATGTACCTGTGTACTTTCAAATGAAATAACTAATTTACCAAACCAGCCAATTAGTTCCTGCTACCTATAGATAGGTGGAGCACATATCTCAAACAAAGCCAGATCTTTTTTAAAAAGTGCAAAAAACTATGGTTCTCCCCCCCTCTCTTTCTCTCTTTCTCTCTCTCTCTCTCTCTCTCTCTCTCTCTCTCTCTCTCTCTCTCTCTCTCTCTCTCTCTCTCTCTCTCTCTCTCTCTCTCTCTCTCTCTCTCTTTCTCCCTTCCCTCCCTCCCTCACTGGTGGATTAAGGCTTACTGGTGCCCTAAGCACTGACAAATCTTGGTGCCCCCCCTCCTTTGTACATACTGTACAAATTGTCATTGTTTTTCTTTCTTTCTCAACTTTGCAGTGTAATGTTTAATACATCACTGCCCTCTCCCTTTCCTTCTCCCTCTCCCTCCCTCTCCATAAGAAACAACCTAATCAAATTCTAGAAGAACAATGAGACATAAACAGCAACAATATGTCCTTCAGCCACTAATCTGAAGACAGAATTTGCAGACCTGATAACATTATTCAATTACTTATGTCAGTATCAGACAGTCAGTCCTCAGGACTGTCAATACATAAAAGAAAAGATGAAAAAAAAAGTTTGAGTCTTGGAGAAAAAACACAAACTATTACATCTTTGAATCTTATTGGACTCTCTCACAAGCAATTCAAAAATTCCTGATTGGAAATGATGTCTCTAATCATTCTGAACTTTCAGTTTGAAGATTCAGTCTAAAAAGTTATTTATTGAAATTCAATCAAATTGGATTACCCTTTTGATGTTTTACAGAGTTCACCAGTATGGCAAATTAGGACTGTACACTAATTTCTTAAATACTGATTTTATACTTTCATCATCTCTACCATTCTACTATGAAAAAAATTACCCAGAGTTATATATGGAACCCTGTCAAAGACATATAGGGAATCTATTTTATAATAATACCATATTACCAACAGTTATACAGTACCTGAAGGAGTAATTGAAGAAGACAATTCACCAATATGAAACAGGAATGTTCTTGATTTCATAGGGGAAAAAAATGCAAATCTTGTTGTCTGCTCCCCAATACCATAATCTATTATTGGTGACAGCTTTTTGCCTTTGCCACTCTTGGCAGTTTGCATTATCTGAAAAACTGCTTTCTCTTTAAATGCTAAACGTTTTTGCTACTTTCTGGCAATCAGTGTTAATTTCATTTTCATTACTTAGTAAAAAGACTTTATTAAAGAGAGAACATTTTCATGAATTTAGCTCAAGAATAGAAAACATATGTGACTCTGGGCACCAGAACCTGACAGACACCACCCTGGGCATCAGCCAGTTTCCCTGGCTCACTTTTAATTTGTTTTTAATTAAAAGATTCTAAAACAAGAGGCAACTAGGAAATTGCATGCTGCAAAAAACCCAGACTTGAGTGTCCTCTTTATTTCCAGTAAATATGTGCTTAAAATTCCCTTTTTTCCCCAAAAAGCCTCCCCATAGAAAATAATTTAGAATGTTTTCCCCCTTCCATTCAATCATGTCAGATTGTCAGATGCTGCCTGGACAAGTCCCTGCAGTTTTCTTAACATGGTTTTTCAGAAGGGGTTTGCCATTACCTCCTTTCTTGGACTCAGAGAAAATGACTGGCCTGGGGTCTCCCAGCTGGCTTTATCACCAAGAAATCACAAACTCTCAGTTTTAAGTATGATGCTTTACCCACTGTATTTATCTTTAATAATATAAGTAAATAAATATTTTTAAAAGAAAGAAATGGGCAATTGTTTCTAATTTTGTATTAGAGACCATCTGCCCAGGGATGGAAGATGAATGGTAGGAAGGGAGGGAGGGAGGGAAGAGGGAGCTTCGATAAGATGAGAGGACTGACATGTAGGATGAAAAATTGGGAACCTTTGTGCAATATAAAAGGCCTGATCAATTACTAAGAGATTCCTAAACTTTTAAGTTGTAAGTTGTACATAGACACACCAATAGAAAATTGAATTCTCAGCATTCTATTATACTATTATGCTTATAAATGACAATAGTTAGATGTCTGGTAGAAAATAAAAGTAATCTTCATGAGGATGTCGTGCCGAGGAAATTATGAGATTCAGGCAGTTCAAATGGAAGCAAATATTGCAAGCTTCAGCTTTCTACAAGAATCTGACCAACTAACAGTCAAGGAAAATGATTGGAAGGAAAGGAAAAAATCAAAGTGGGCGGGACTTAGATATCTTAAGAGTACACAGGGACTCCTGACTTTTGATGCATTTGACTCCTCCCCCAGTCTCAACCTGGTCATTTCCTACAGAGCATTCTTCCTCACTGAAAGTGAATTTCAGGATCAAGGATTTCTCATATACTTCAAAAACATATGTACATGATAAAATATATTCTCCAATATTGAATGAGATAAAAGTAGTCCAAGACATTATAATCTCTGCATGAATTCCAGAGCTACTGTACCAAACTCTCATGGTATGCTGTAGATTTTTAGGGTCATTAGAGATTTGGATATTTTTTTTTTGAAGAAAGCAGATTTTCTACACTCTAAAGGAAAAGGTTAAGTGGTCATTGTTATGAAGGTTTGATAGTAGATGTTTTCAGGCTAAATGGCCTTTCACAAGTTCCATTTCACATCATTTATACAACTCTCAGAAGATTTATTTCTTATCCTTTTGTTAAAGACTCCCGCATCTAAAGCCAACAGATTCTATAAGTCTAATTACATTTCTCTTGTCCTATGTAATGGGCCTTGAAATTAAAACATATATACATTGTACAATCTAATAAACAATCCAATTTCTAGATAGCAATGGTGATTTTAGATTTTTTTTAGATTTTATTTGTGATTTATAGGCCACCCTTTTCCCTGAGGGGACTCAGGGCGGCTTACAATTCATGGGAGGGGGAATGATGTAAACCTCATAATTGAGCAAAGCTTGGTGAAAAGTTATGACTATGTACTAAGAAAAATTATATATTCAAAGTTATAATATTCATATATCTTAAGCAGAGTGCCTTTTAAAAGCAACACATGTTTAGTTGCCACAAAAATGTACCTTTTTTTCCTCAAATCATAATCAGATGAAGCATCACATCTAGGAAACATCACTGCAGTCCTATCATTCATGCCAGTGTTTGAGAAGTAACTTGATGGAATTGGATGGTAAGTGCAAAAGAGCAGCAACTTTAGTATATTAGCTTATTGTAGAGTGAAGAAGCTGGTAGAAAATAAAGTGGAAGAATAGTGGAGTACATGTGTGGAGGCTGATCTCCACACTGTCATACTGTATATTCAACCAGGATTCCATATATGATGCTAACATTTTATTATAAATAGGGGTGGGTTGGGTTTTTTTGAGATCGTCAACTGAAGTAAAATGAATCTATATGCAGCAGGAGTATATAGATGAATTACATGTATTCACTGAAATATATGTAGCATGCCCACAAAGTATCATTTCCACTGAATTGACTTCAATTCCTACAGGTGTCTTTTCCTCCCAATTTTCTAGTTCAGCTTATAGCCTAGTCTAAGTTATATTCTCCTGGTCTTGAATCTAAGTATTAACCAGCTTCTACCTGCTATGTTACAGAGTCCAGAAATAATCAACCTGTCAGCACAAAGAATGAGTACTATATATTAAGTTGCAGTCAAGAAGATTTATTGTGCAAGCCCGTAAGAGTCTAGTCATCTAATGTTCAATGCAATGGTGGTAGAAAGGGGCAAAAGAATTCAAGAAGGGTTGGTGTTATACCATTTGTAGGTGTGTAACAGTTCTAGGCTGATAACTTACTTAACTCCACCCTCTACCTCTGCCTTTCTTCTTCTACACAAATATGAGTATATCTTTTGGGGTATAAGATGCACCTTTTTCCCTCAAAAAAGAGGTTGAAAACCTGGGTGCCTCTTATACACTGAATACAGCATTTTTACCTCCCCAAACCCTGGCCCCTTCACTAAAATGGCCATGCATAGCTTGTAGGAGGCTCCTGGGGGCTGGGGAGGGCAGATATGAGCCATTTTTTGCTCAATTTTGCCTCCGCCCCCCAGCCCCAGGAGCACTCTATAAGCTTTCTAAAAGCTATCCATGCCTCTTTTTTTGCAAAAATTGGGCCCATTTTTGCAAAAATGGGCCCATTTTTGTAAAAATGGGCCGTTTTTTGCTTGTTTTTGCCCCCCATCCCCTGAGGAGCACTCTACAAGCCTCCTAAAGGCTATTCATGCCCCTTTTTTTAAAAAAATGTGTCTGTTTTTGTGAAAAATGGACCATTTTGGGGAAGTTTGCAGAGTGCAAAAACTTTTAAAAAATTTGCCTCTTCAAAACCTTGGTGCGTCTTATACTCCGGTGCATCTTATACTCCAACAAAAAATGGGAGATATACAATGTTAAAATCAAAATATTAGATGCAAAGCTTATTGCTGCAGTGCTGCCCCAGTTCAACCAAGCAATATTTTTAAGCTACCAAATGTTCATAAGGAGATGTTATTCATTCCTAAAATTACATTTTAAAAACCACACTTAAAATATTCTGCCTGAAAATAACAAATTATCTACTCTGTGGGTATTTATTTTCATTTCTTAGGAATGAACTTTCTGCAAAAGTGAGGGATGCTTGGGTCATCTTCTATTTATTATAAACCTGGGAACATTCATGACTCTGTGTGTGTGTGTGTGTGTGTGTGTGTGTGTGTGTGTGTGTGTGTGTATGTATGTATGTATGTATGTATGTATGTATGTATGTATGTATGTATGTATTATTCTTGGTTTTGTTGAAAAGGCAATTTTATAGAAGCTTAATTCTGCACAGCAATTAGGGTGCAATGCAGTCAATATTCCCTTCACAGATTTCTCCACATGATGAATTATCTCCTCTGTAATTGTGTCCCTAAGAGTTTCCTCTTGCTTGTGGTTTCCCAGACTGTCAGTCAGTTTTCAAGAAAGCAAATAATCACATGAATGGATGCATACAAATTGTCAGAGAGATTAAATAACACACACACGTGTGTGTCTGGGTGTCACTGTGAATTCACTTGAGTAAACTAGTCCTATCTTTAACCTCTAGTTGTAGAATAATCCGAATTGATCATTAATAAATATCACTGAAACAAAATAATTATAGTGTAGTGATAAAATACCTTAGCCAAAAGTAATAGTTTATGAGAGAAGTTACTTTAGTTTAGCAAATAAGCTAATATTATAGTAGGGAAAAGAAGCAGTATAATTTTATCATGTTTGCTTCCCTAGTAATAAAAAGTCTTCCCCATTACCTATTACCCATAATGGAAGATAAATCATGATCCTTTTTTAACCTGAGTTGTTCCAGTAAATAGAAAATACCTGCAAACTTTTACCTACACTTATACATCTTCTGATTTGAAACTTAGTACTCCACTGGTATAGTTAGCAAGTAAACTTTTAAAAATGATTTCCTTAACTTTAACTTAACTTTTAATGGTATCGCTAAATCATGCTATTTTTATATATGCATGATATTCACACATTTTGAAAAGATAGAAAACAACATGCCCTTTTGTAACTCGACTTACTTTTTGCCTTTTAAAGACAGGATCATAGAGTGTGATTTTATGTAATGACTTCTCTACTAGCTCCTATAATGTCAGCTCTATGTAAATGGAATATAATTAATTATAGATGATTGAGAATTGGGATTAGGTTGTTTCCTTTTTAAAAGAAAAATCTGGAATAAGCAATAGGATTGACTCAAATGAACTATCATTATTTATACTTCTCAAGCTAGACCTACAATAACAGACTGAAACACATTTGCAGGAAATTTCAGTTTTTTAAAAAAATGCATACTTTCTATTCATCTTGTATCTCTACCTATCTTCACTCAAGCCATTAATGAACATAATGGAGTGTATAGGACTCAGGATAAACCATGTACCCCATTTCCTCCAAAATAAGTCCCAACTGGAAAATAAGCCCTAGCATGATTTTCAGGATGCTCGTAATTTAAGCCCTACCCCCAAATAGGCCCCAGTTAAGAATGTCAATCAGACTGATGCATTTAGTATCAAATTTCCCTATAAATGAGACCTAACCAGAAACTAAGACCTAATGCATTTTTGGAGCAAAAATTAATATAAGACTGGGTGTTATTTTTAGGAAAATACAGAAAATGCCAACTCAGTATGTAGAATGGCTGAGAAACCATTGATCAGGAAACAAACCACTTGTTTTTATTATACATGGTTATTGTATAAACTCAATAAATAAAATAAATGAAGAGGACTTCATAAACATATTTAATTGTTACTATTCATCCAATTCTTGTGTGTTTTGTCAATCAGGGTGACCCTTATCTTTTAGCAAAAACCTTTGAGTAATCAAGATATGTCAAATATATAACATTCCCACAATCTATGATATAAATTACTATATTAAAATGAGGTAGAAAAAGCATGGTTTCTGGGATTTCCAATCCCTTAATACTAAGTCTTTTAATTTGTATTGGGTTTCTCTTCAGGCCACCCCCAGTTCTGCCTCACTTTTGAGCTTAGTTTTACTTTTACTAGCTTCCCTTGCAATACCAAATTTGGTCCTATTCTTTCAAATTTTCAGAAAGTTATTCTGCTGACAGATACAATAGATAGAAGAACAGAGAGATGATCATGTAGAGTCCCAAGTTCATTTTACATTTTTTCTATCAATTTACAAAGATGAACCAGAAGGCTGGTTCAAGGTTCATGTTTGACTTTTGAACTACTTTTGTTGTTGTTAATTCAAGTCAGTGTGGCTTTGAAACAGTTGCCTAGACTAGTCCCTGCAGTTTTCATGGAAAGTTTTTTGAAAGTGGTTTGCCATTGCCTACTTCCTAGGGTTAAACCAGAGTGACTGACCCAAGGTTACCCAACTTTGTGCCTAAGATAGGACAGAACTCATAGTCTACTGACTTCCTAACCATGACACCAAATTAGGTGTCAGAACTAGTTTACCTGAATTAATAAAAATAGTTAAGCTTGGCCTTTTACAAAACTTAAAAGAAGCTGAAATTAAATTGAATTAAAAGCTGAATTCAATTCAATTTGACTGAAACTGAAATGTTTTCTCTGCTTGTCGTGTAGCAAGCTAGACAAGAAAAGAGGAAAAAAAGGAGTGTACAATCCTTTTTTCATTGTGTAAGTCTGGTAGATGACAATGCTGAGGGCAGATATTTTCCCTACTGAAATAAATTCAATTGTCATGTTAGAGAAAAATTGTTGACTAAAGCTGAACTGGACAAAATACACTAATCAAATAAAAAGGAACAGCAAGACTTCTTTACTTATGGATCCCTGAGAGGGAGAAAGTAGTAATTTCCCAGAGGCCCCTAATTTAATTGATTTATTTTTCCCTTGATCCAATTTTAAAATATACCTGTGGCACTTTTATGGATAATTTGTAGTCATAATTTTAATCCAAACAGAATTAAAAGATATTTTCCCTTTTCCCCGTGGTTCAAATAGAAATGGATTTTACCAGCACTTCAAATGAAAACAAGCTTGGTCCCAAACTGGTGAAATATATCAGAAATTTGTATCTGCACCATTTTCATACTGCAGAAATAAAAAACACCTGACTTTCTTCCTATTTGATATTCCCCAATACTTAAAGTATGTTTGTATGCTGTCACAACTCTGAAAGTGTCACTTCTTTAGGGAGAAAAATAAATAAATTAAATTTCACAAACATACAGGCAACCAAAATTAAACAAATAAAGTGCTATGTGTATTTTATGACAAATTTTATGAATTTCATTGTTATACATTGTGCTATCTTTCTTTCTTTCTTTCTGTATTTCTTTCTTTCTTTCTTTCTTTCTTTCTTTCCTTCCTTCCTTTTTTCTTTCCTTCCTTCTTTCTTTTCTTTTTCTTTCTTTCTTTCTTTCTCTTTCTTTTTTGGAGAGAATGTTAAGAGGATATCTTCTTAATTGAAACATGGTTGAAAATCACAGAAGTACACATTTAAATTATATATTTAGATCCAACAACCAGGACTCTTCAAATATATGATAACACAAACTGTTTTCTAAAATTTGTAGCAAAAAACGTGGCCAGAGCTCCTGTTTACCATGGGGGGGGGGAGGCATAGTGAGTTTTTGTACAGAACTTGCAGTCTGCAAAACAAGAATTTTAGTGACAACAAAATTACTACTTTTTTGTAATAAAGATAAAAGATCTTCCAAATGAAACCCTAGTGACTTTAGAGACATGTCAATATAGATTTGACAATGATATAGAAATTTTTTCCCATTGTCTTTTTCCAGGAAGCTTTTTTAAACTATTATTTTCTAGCTTAGTCTATATCCCCGGTTATTCCTTGGTGATCGGCCACTCAAATATATACCTGGTTTGAATTTAGTTTACCTTTCATCTAGAACAGAAGGGAGGCTATTGGTAATATAACCCATTTACAAAACCCTAGAAATGTTGAACAAAAGAACTGCTACATTTTAATCTGCAATACTTACCTGCTATATATTTTCCTTTTTAAACCCTATTCAACTCCAAAGATCCATTGTTGCTGTTTTGGAAGTGAGCATTAATATGACCACTTATTTTCCAGGCTCAATTACATGGAATTGAAAATTCTGATCTGTAAATGATTTAAAAACATCCACAACACTAACTTTAATGATGAAACACTGTGATGCCGGCCAAAATTAGAAATCTAGAAGAGTTATAAAATAACATAAATGACACGGTTTTGGCGATATGAGAGCCCATAGTATTAAGTTATGAAATATAACCAAATTGTTAATTACTAAGATGTTGGCACGCAGAAATGGAAAGGATGGACAAAGCATGGCAATTATATTTTTGGGAATTTCCACAAAATCTTTATAACAATGGCAGCTGAAAGGTTTATTGTGTAACATACAATCTCTATCTTAAAACTTGGTACTATGTCTCTAACTCTTGTTCAAGGATTTTTACCTGCAACCGCTCTCCTGCAGAAATGTCAAACTTCAAGGCTAAGGAAATCCAACCACTTGTAAAAGTAAGTCCTTCAAAACACACTTCAAAAACTTTAGAAAGTTAAATGCATGACAAAGAATTATACCTACCAGATTTCTTCTTGTCCTTTTGTTTGGGTATATTAAACATTCCATCTTCTAGTGATTCAGCCCACTCATTCACCTACACATTTTTCATAACATTGTTAGATTATATTAGATTCTTGGTTTCTTACACTACCTTCTAAAGATGCAATCCACAACTGTACCATCGATCCATTTAGAAGTATTTATCTCAGTTTTAAAACAATCAACATGCACATAAATATTCTTGTTTGTATCTTGCTTTTTCCATTTATTTTAGACTTTTTCCTGTATATGATTTATTTAAAGAATCCATCTTATCCCTACATTCCTCCGTATTAAAAATCCTTTTGGTTCTTTGATAAATCTTGTGATGGTACCACAATGGTCTTTATATGTTTGATATAAATTATCAACAGAATGGGAAGTAGGGAATGAGAAAATTGCTTGTATCCATGGAGGATCTGATATACTGACACAATTGCTCACTGCATAAAGGTAAAGGAAATAATATATGCTTAAGAAGAACGTGCATTTCTTATCATTTTACACTGAATGAATGGCAAACAGGGAATTAAAAGAAATCTTAAAATTGTAATGGTTTTGGAAAATGCTATGTGTATTTTTTTAAATGAAGCTGCTCCAATGTAACGTCTCATCTGCATCTCAAATAATGAAAATAATATATTCATGCTCTTCCCTCCAAAGATTAAAAAGTGAAAAGCAATATTTTAGTGGAATGTTAACTGAATAAAAACTGAAGCTATGTCAAACCTGAAATTTCATATAACACTTGAACTATTAGCTAAATAACGTTAGCAGCTTTCTTTCAGGATGCTGTAACCTATGAATTCTGAATGCAAGATTTATCAAGGAAGATATCAAATTCCCTAACCATTTTGAAAGATGAACAGAAAACATACCTAATCCTATGCTTTTTGAGAGCTAAGACTCAGTGAGAACAATACATTTATTTCCAAGTGCAGATCTGTAAATTAGCTGTGTAGTTGATTCAGAACCTACTTTTTAAAAAGAAAAAAAGGTGAAACAACAATGGAGGTTGGAATAAAAACACAGTGCCAGCAATTGCCATTGAGGAGCAGACAAAATGTCCACAATCTGAAATCTTAGACCCCTGTGGCTCTAGAGCATAGCTTCAAAGAATGTATTTAAAATATATTCAGTAAATAGAGGCAGAAATGCAACAATTCAAAAACAAAACACCAAACTGTAATTTTAAATATGAGCTTTGAACTTCATAAGTAATAGCTCTGAGAGTTAAAAATAAATTTAGTTTGAAGTGACACACTTTGTAGATTTACAATGTTTTTTTACCCTTTATTACCATAATTATAAACACCATGTACACATCTTTGAAGACGAAAACAATAACTTATGAAACTCAATAAAATAGAGAAAAGTATTTTCAGAAATAAAATATTCTTGGAATAAGAATGCTGTCATTCCTGCTTTTTAGTTATTTCTTCATGAGTCTGAAACTATGTTAGGCAAGGAAATTCATTTATCAAGCAACCACAAGCAAAGTAATTCCAATCATAAAACAAGCAAAATATAAATTATAGGTTTCCAAATTATATAGGCAAATTATGATTGGTTGTACAGTCAGATGTTTAGCTTGAATTTGGCATTTTTATCTACCTGTCAAGTCCTTCCCAAAGACCTGGGAAAGCAGATGTCACTGTTTGTTACTTTTAAGGCCATCATCTCAGAATGTAAGCTGTTCTAAGTAAAGTTGCTTTTTGCAATTGACTGGTGGTGATTCTGTCAATGCCATCAGTAGTTGTAGTTATAGTTGTAGTTGTAGTTGCGTTTATTTATAGGCCGCCCTTTTCCCTGAGGGGACTCAGGGCGGCTAACAACTTATATGGGAGGGGAAGACATACAATAACACAAAAACACAGTATATAATTAAAATCAAGCAACATTCATTCAACATTCGGGCGGGGGCAAATTATGGTCTTTACCCCCAGGCCTGGCGGGATAGCCAGATCTTGAGGGCTGTGCGGAAGGTCTGAAGGGTGGTGAGGGTACGAGTCTCCACGGGGAGATCGTTCCAGAGGGTCGGAGCTGCTACAGAAAAGGCTCTCCTCCGCGTAGTTGCCAGTCGGCACTGGCTGGCAGATGGCACTCGGAGGAGGCCTAATCTGTGGGATCTTATGGGTCGAGAGGAGGTGTTCAAATGGTGTCCAGTTGTTTTGGGATTCCATCCAATTGGCACGATCTTCGCTTTCTTTTGCTACAGTCATTCTATTCACAGAGTTTTGTATGTTGCAATTTTCTGCAATACTTTCTCTCCTATTTTGCTGTCTCTAAATACTACAGAGTACACTATCCAATATTTGCTTTCTTGCCAACAATGGTTAAGTCTGAGATATTATGTGGCTGGTTGTTTGAATTCTAAAGTCCAGAGCACTTCTTCATTTTCTATTACTTTGTTTATTTTGTGTTTCCCCAAGTTCTTGCTTGCAGGCAAATGTGATTTCAAATGCACAATTGTTGCTTCTTTGTCATGTTGTTGTTTGTAGTCTGTGGGACCATATTTTTGTAGCAACTAATGAAGTGGCCCACTGTTTCTCCACTTCTTTGCAGGATGGCATGTTCTGTCTGCTGCTGTCTTCTCAATTCTAGGTTTGTATACATTAGTTCTTATGGCCTGTTCTTATGCAGCCAAAATTAGCTCCTCTGTCTCTTTCTTCAATTTTTCTGGCCTTAGCCATTGCCAGGTCTTGCTATGATCTGCAGAGGCAATTAGGTTTTTTTTTAAATGTACTGGCTATGTAATACTTTTCCTCTTTTCTATTCTTCATTTCGTCTGCATCTCCTTGCAGTATGTTGTTAAAGTGCTTGGCAACAAGTGAGTGTAGACTAGTGGTGGATTTCGGATCCCGTTGCAACCAATACTGTTCAATGGGGCCGGGCGTCCACCACATGAACGTACTTACTGCCCGCAACACTCCATGACACCTCTGCAATGCTCTAGCTGCTCAGCAGAGCATTGCGCAGGTGCCATACATTCCGTATGTGTGCGCGGAAGCCCCGAAAAGCTCAAATACCAATAAGGAGTGTGGGCAGGTGGGCCCTCCAGAACACCGTACCGAAACAGTACCTGGTGCTCCCGGCAGGCACAGGTATGTCTGTACTGTGGTGTACTGGTTGTAACCCACCACTGGTGTAGACCTGTCAGATATTTCAACCACAAGGTGAGGAAATTACTCTGAGTATACCTCCTGCATAACAGGGGATCAAGCTAAAAAAAAAGCTACCCAAAGAATCAAGGATACAGAAACACAAAATGATATAGCTATACTTAGTAAGGTTGGTAATTTCAAATTGCTGAGCAAATACAAACATACTTTTCAAATAGAACAGCTATTTAAAGTTATAGCTGCCAAAACATCTTAGAGAGATATTTATATGAGCAAGATTTAAACAACTTGACACAATGGTCAAATATGAGAGATTCCATTCTATACCCTGTAATGGACGCAGTGGTGGGTTGCTTCCAGTTCGGCCCAGATAGAGCGAACCAGTAGTGGTGACAGCGAGAGGCTACTCCCACCCGCCCAGATGCTTCTGCACATGCATGTGCGCACGAGCAAACCAGTAGTAAAAAATAGAAACCCACCACTGAATGGACGTCTCTGCATTTGGAGGGCAGCAAAGTAGAAGGCCCAGCTCACATCTTATTTGATTGTTGACTATATAAGAGGATGAGAGACAGGTACCTCGGTCTATATACTAAGCGAATGATCCATTGGGAATCTATATCAAAAAAACTTACCTTATATGCAGCCAGAATTTGAAAACAATATTTAATACAACACAGTACTTGAGCAAAATGGTTCAGCATATGAGGGACTGATTGGGGTAGATTGTAGTGGTGACACTGAAATATAATCTTATCATATTTTATTATCCATATATTAAATTATTATATTTATTCAAATTTAATTTTAATTTTATTTTATGCTGGTCTGAAAACTTTCTGGAATTAAAACACTGGCAAACCATTTCTGAAAATTTTGCCAATAAAATTGTCTTTCAAGTCACTGGAAATCAGGACTGGATCACAAAACAAATTAAATAATGAAAATTATATAGTCCAATGATCAGTTTTATCCCTTCCTTTTTAATTAACAATAATAAAAATTTGATATAGAAGTATGTTGCATTGAAGACTGGAATCCTGATGGGAAGCAAGTAATGAAATCAAGATTTGCACATTTCTGCGCCAAATTATTTTTCTTGTCTTCGTTCAAAGTGGGCATTAAAGTGTTACTAATATAAATTATGTTGAAGTTCATTCTGTTGTTTAATTAACCATGTTTGAAAACTATGTTACATTGATGTTTCAAATCTGTTTAAACAGAAGTCCTGATTAAATCATAAACATTATAAATATCAGTGCCAAATATAATATTTATTTGTATTAGTTTTAGTGGATAGGAAAGGAATCTGTTGCCAGTCAGAAAAACTGGGTCCTGATCTCTTAAATGAAATGTTTAATTAGTAGTGATATTATAATAACAATAACCCAAATTCTATTTAGGATTATCAAAATTTGCAACAATTTCATTAATCCTCATCATCATACACACGCAAATGTAGGACTGCTGTCAATCAGAGCTTGAACTACAAGAGTAAATCCTTTGTTTAAATTCTTTCTCATTTTTCTTCCTTCTTCCTGCCAATTCTGTAATTTTTAGTAGCTAATCATAACTACTACACATAAGATAAACACAATAGAACTCTGGCCACAAATTAGATGGGCAAACTCAGATCAAATCAAGAGTCCCATCATATCATCATGAATGTTTATTATCTGGAATGGCTGATAAACAAATTAAAGAGTTAAATAGTATAGTTTAAAAAAAGCTACTAATAGAGATAAATTGATAAACAAAATTCTCAACACTAGTTGATCCATGAACCTTTCCAATATAAAGACAAGTGCCATATACTGTATGATGTCTCTCCCAATTGCCAGAAAATGTATCAGGCTCAATTTGAATTTGGAGTATTAGCCTCAGGGGATCTTTTTCTGATTCCATAATATTCAACCAAATTATATTACTAGTAGAAGAGAGGAAAATCTATGGTCTCAATCTATATATCTTTTACTGTAGCAAAAGCACTTAGACTTACATACTAGGTTAAAACCAATTTCATTGTATTTAAGTACAATGACAATAAAGATTATACTTCTACTACTTTATAATGCTTCACAGCCCTATCTAAGTGTTTTACAGACTAAGCATATTGCCCCAACAATTTTCATACTCATTTTACCAATCACAGAAGGATGGAAGGCTGAATCAACCTTGAGCCGATCAGGAATGAATTCCTGGAAGTTGCCAGAATTAGCTTCCAACCCCTGTGCCACCAAGGAAGGGAGGGAGGGAAGGAGGGAGGGAGGGAGGGAGGATTTGAACTGTTAGATGAGATCATACAATAAATCCATCTCATGCAAAATTACATCTTAAAAATATCTATAAACTATATGATGATATACAGTCACAAGGACCTTTTAGGTAATTATAAATTCCAGTTATTTCTCTGTCTCTCTTTCTCTTCTCTGATGATATGTCATACAAAACAAGAGTCCCCGAAAATGCAATTTGGTAGTCTATGTTTTCATAAATCCCACTTTAGTTGCCATTCATCAGACCTCAAAATTTGACTATTTTTTTTTAAAAAAAGAGGAAGGGAAGCAGTAGAGCAGATTTTGGGAGTCTGGAAGAATAGGGCACATGGTTGATTAATGGATGGAAATTGTGAATATGTTCTCTTTCCACATAGAAGTTTATCCAAACAGAAAATATTAGCAGTTACCAGACATTACCAATCTCTGAAGTAAGCTTTCTGAGCATATCCCAAAAGTTTTCTATAAAATTTGCCTTTGGGGAACATAATTGCCATTCCTATGCAGCATAGATTATGGTACGTTGTTGGAATGAAGAAAAAACTTTATTTGTATTTATTGTTTTATATAGCAATAGCACTTAGACTTATATACCACTTTACAATGCTTTACAGCTGTCTTTAAATGGTTTATAGAGTCAGCATATGGCCCCAAACAAATTGGGTCCTCATTTTACCTGCTTCAGAAGGATGAAAGGCTGAGTCAACCTTGAGCCTGGTGAGATTTGAACTGCCAAATTGCAGGCAGCCAGCAGTCAGCAGAAATAGCCTGTAATACTGCACTCTAATCACTGCACTACCGTGACTCAATGGTTATTTAATGATTCAGAATGTGCTTGGGTCACAGTACTGCAAGATGTTCGATGAAACTTCGAAGCAGCTATGTCCTCCTGAAAACCGGTGCATTTGGATGGTCACTCACGCCCTCGTCACCTCAAGACTGGATTACTGTAACACGCTCTACATGGGGCTGCCCCTGAAGAGTGCTCGAAGACTGCAGTTGGTCCAGAATGCAGCCGCGCGAGCGATAATGGATGTACCTAGATACACCCATGTTACACCTATCCTCCGTGAGCTGCACTGACTCCCCATTGGTCTCCGGACATGCTTCAAGGTGCTAGTCATTACTTTTAAAGCCCTACATGGTTTAGGACCTGGTTACCTGAGAGACCGCCTCCTGCCATTTACCTCCCAAAGACCGATAAGATCACACAGATTGGGCCTCCTCCGGGTGCCATCGGCGGGTCAATGTCCGCTGGCGACCCCCCGGGAGAGGGCCTTCTCTGTTGCTGCCCTGGCCCTATGGAATGATCTCCCCGTAGAGATCTGGACCCTCACTACTCTTCCGGCCTTCCATAAAGCTACTAAGACCTGGCTGTTCCGGCAGGCCTGGGGCTGTTGATCAGCATCCAGCCCCATTTTAAGTGGTATGTATGTTGTGTAATTTTAAATAATTGTATCTCTATTTTTAATTTTTTATATTCCCTTGTTGTCTGTAAGCTGCCCAGAGTCCCCTAGGAGTGGGCGGCCTACAAATGCTAATAAACTTCCAAAGTTCCAAACTTTCATACAATTTTGCCAGTCACTTTTGTCAGTATGCACCAGAGGTGGGTTTCAAATCCCAGCACTAACAGTTTGCTTGTACACATACGGACACACACACTCATGTATGACACTTCTGCACAGAAGCATCTGGGTGGCTAGGCAGAGCTTCCCACTGCCAACACTACCAGTTTGGCCAATCAGGAAGCACCCACCTCTGGTATACACCCTTTGTGTGATCTGCATAATCTCTTTATTTTGTTTATCTCTTATTTCTTTCTCACTTTCTTTCTCTCTCTCCCTCCATCCCTCTCTTTCTCTCTTTTTCCCTTCAGTAAAATAACAATTGGAGCTGACACGCATCACTAAAATATTCCAACTCATTTTGTAAGAATTTATTTTATTTTGATGTACCATTAATTATTAATAATATCAATAATAACTGCCCTGAATCTTAGGAACTACTGAACCTTTGCAATGTGCTGAAATAAAGTAATATGTTGACTTTGCCTGCTTTTTTTAAATAGGACTGTTTTGTAGAGCAAATAATTTTGTGAGACCACATATTAAGAGCGGTAAGGAAAAATACATTCTAGTTTAATACAAGCCCTCAGGCTAAACTAAAATAGGTTTTCAATACAAGCTCCCAATAAAAGGATGATAGATCTCCGTGATGAAAAATAGGAATATTATTGTAGTCTATTTACCTCCTTTATTTGTATACATAAACTAAAGAAAAGGTTTGTTATTTTCCCTTACAGGCAAATAGAAAGTGAATGACATTGTCACAAATTGATATCCTGAAAGTTTGGGACTAGGCTAATTTTACTGTAGAGCTTTCACAACTATGCTATATTGTCTAAAATTGTAAAATGCTGTATTGGCAACTGTAGTGAAATCTGAACACAGCTGCATTTGGCTATAATTTTTGGCACTGGAAGCCTACAATAGGACAAAGGATACAAGTCATAATTTCCAATTCCCAGCTGACGTTCCTATTTAGCTAATGCCACTAAGTGCATGTAATATCCTGGGCTGAATAGATAAGAGTCAACTACTATTACAAGCTACTCCTTTAATTAGCATTCTGTGGAGTTTTTTACAATAAAGCCAAATTAACGAGAGAGAAGTTTTACATTAATAGAAATAATGTATTTTTTCTACAGTGGTAGATTGTTGCCCAGCAACACCCATGGCTTGTCCAATTTAGCCAGTCACTTCTGTGAAATGGAGAAGATGCAATATTGAATTCACACAAAGAGATAAATATTCCTTCATAGCTTGGGTGTGAAATGGTCCATGGTACAACCACAAATGTGAAACTAAAGTTTTACAATCTTCTAAACAATGTATGCAGTACATATATTGTGGCTTCATGTCAGTGTTGACTTCTGGTAAATGCATGGACAAATCTTTGCTGTTTTTCTTGGCAAGGATTTTGGTAGTGATTTGCCTAGAGCTAAGAGAGTGACTGGCCCAATGTCATCCAGTTGGCTACATGCCTAAGGTGGGATTAAAATTCACAGTCACTCAGTTATTTAGCCTGATGCCTTAGTCTCTATAGCAAAGTGGTTGGCTTCTACTGCATTTTATGCTGAAAGATTCAGTAATCGTTCTAATCAACAGAAAACCTAGTAAACTGCTATGCTCAATAAACGAGCAAAAATCTTAGAAATGATGGATTGGGGGCCATGGAAGTTGAATGCTGTTTTTTAAAAAAACAAAATCAGTAAATGGGAAAAGAATCTTGCATAATTTAGTGACAGGGTGTTTAAAAATTGCTTTAATGCAAAATTAGGGAAAATGCCATACTGCAGTACTGACAAACAAGCATTGGATGGATGTATTATGACAAATATTATCATAATAGTATACTCACCAAAGAAGAGTGTTTCAAGATCATCTAGAAGCTGACATCAAGAACTTATAATACAAGTAGCATGTATTTTATTCATGCATTTTATTGCTGTATTATTTTTTTATTATTAAGAATTGCTTGGTGTGAACTGTTACATGATATGTAATGTACAGTATGTTATAATAACATAACATATTATATGTAACATGACATGTAATGTGTAATGTAACATATTATATTAGCAGTGTTAGCATAATTGAGTGTCTGTCACAAAGAAGACGAGGTCAGCCTATTTTCCAAAGCACCAGAGGACAGGAGAAGAAACAATGAATGAAAACTAAGCACGGAGAGAAACAGCCTAGAATTAAGGAGACATTTCTTAACAGTGAAAATAATTACACAGTGAAAAGACTTGCCTTCAGAAGTTGTGGGTGCTTTTAAGAAGAGACTGGACAGTTACCTGTCTGAAATAGTATAAGATCACCTGCTTGGGCCTGGGGTTGGACTAGAAGACCTCCACATTTCCTTCCAACACTGTTATTCAGTTATGGGGAAGCATTCTCCTCATTCTAAATTGGCTTTCATTACCCAGAAGCAGTCTCTCATCTCTACATAAAGTATTGGATTATAATTTTCTTTAAATAAATGGATTATCTGCCTTCTATAAATACCAAACATAGGCAGTAGTGGCTACAAACTGTGAGCCAAATCAGATATACAATATGTTATACTCAATGTTGCATAGTAGATTTTATTTTTAACAATACCCGTAATATATCTTTCTACACATCTTTCCCAAAAGAGAGCTTTAATTCTCTTTTGTATTTAATTCAGTACATTACTACAATCCACGCTGTCACAGAGCCAATACTGACTTATTATGCTCTGTCATTCTCAGAGAGAGATCTGTTCCTAAGAGCTTTCAGACAAGGAAGAAATAAAAGGAAGCAGCAGTTGACTGAGGGAAAACCATAACATGGGAGAAAAAGGAAGGTGAAAGAAGACGAGAATGTTCTGACATGAAGGAGTTTGAGGACTACTGATGGATATGTATATTCAAAGCTGGGGATGACTCGTTTCTTTTAATCTTACCCCGCCAAGTGGAGCATTTACTCTAGAGTATCTGTCAGAAGATATCCAAGCACTTAATGAGGGACACAGCGGCTCAATGGTGAAGACGCTAAGCTTGTCAATCAGAAAGGTAGGCGATTCAGCAGTTTGAATCCCTAGTGCCGCATAATGGAGTGAGCTCCCATTACCTGTCCCAGCTTCTGCCAACCTAGCAGTTCAAAAGCATGTAAAAATGCAAGTAGAAAAATAGGAACCATCTTTGGTGAGAAGGTATCAGTGTTCCGTGCATCTTTGGTGTTTAGTCATGCTGGCCACATGACCATGGAGACGTCTTCGGACAGTACTGGTTCTTCGGTTTTGAAATGAAGATGAGCACCACCTCCTAGAGTCAGGAACAACTAGCATATATGTGCAAGGGGAACTTTTACCTTTACCTGTCGGAAGGTATCCAAACACTCAATTAATAAGCTTTATTTAGCTTAACCTAGGATGTTTATCTTTTCCAATAATAATCATGATTAATATTATAATCATCATTCTTATGAAGAACCTCTGTTCCCTGACATTTCTTGAGACATATATTTATGCTTGCTGTGGCTGTTTGCCATTTAGAAGGATTGCAGCTTTTTTTCCACAAGTGTTGATCACCGTCCAAAGCATTTTTATATATGATATCAACAGGGACGTGCAGTCACTAGAGGCAAGGGAGGCAGGGCCTCACCAGTCTCCTCAGAGAAAGGAAAGGATTTTAAATAATTTTCTTAAAATAATTAAAGCCAGGGTAGTTGCTACCAGATTTCAAGTCACAGTGGCTTAGTGTCTGCTCTCAGTATTAACTAGGAGGAGGCCAGAGAACTAGGGGCCTCTTTTCCATAAGGATTTTTTCGCCTTTTAAGAGTTAAGCAAGGGTTAACAAGCAAAGAATTTCTTATGCAAATGAGGCATGTATTCTCTCGCCTCATGTAGAGGGCATTTTTAGAGGCTTTTTAGAGTTTTCTGGGAGCGACTAGCTCAGTCTGACTTCAGAGCTCTGGCTTTTCAAGAGGGGAGGGCAGGGCAGGGCAGGGAGAAGCAGAGTTGAAATCATCTCTGAAACAGCTGGGAAAGGTGTGTGTGTGGGGAGGGGGGAGGAATTCCAAAAGTTTGATCGGAAGGCAGCAGGGGAAGGGGGGGTATGGCAGAGGAGCTGCTTTCAAGCCTTTGGAAAATATATCCAATCCAACTTCTGTGTTTGTGTTTGAGAGTGAGTGAATGAGAGAAGGATCAAAGTTCTCTGTGTGCGTGTGTCTGTTTGAGAGAGGGGGAGGGAGGGAGGGAGAGAGGGAGGAGGGGGAGGGAGAAGAAAAAGAATGGGAAAACTTATTTTGCAAGGGGGGAAAATGTTGTCGCTTTAAATCGGAACTGAGCATGCCTGGCTGTGGAATTCTGGGAGTTGAAGTCCACAAGTCTAAAAACAGCCTCACCGGGGCTAAAGCTGACCACACGTCACTGGATATCAATGGTTTTACAAATATATTAGAACATTTAAAGAAGTCATTAAGTTTGTTTATTTTCTTGAATATTCCACATATTTCCTTCCTCTGTGAAGAAGTTGTGGATTTCCATTCCATTCTGTCCACAATTGTTAATGGAGACAAAATTGATTAACATTAAGGTCTAACTGAAGGTCTAGCAAAATAACAAGAGTTACAAAGGACCTTGGAAGTCTTCTAGTCCAACCCCTGTACAAGAAGAACAGCCTATACCATTCTGAACAAATGGATGTCCAATCTCCTCTTAAACCCCCCCAGTAAAAGTGGATCCACAACTTCTGAAGGCAAATTGTTCCACTGATTAATTGTTCTAACTGTTAGGATTTTTTCCCCTTATTTCTAGGTTAGTTTTCTCCTTGCTTAGTTCCATCCATTGTTTCTTGTCTTGCTTTGTGGTGCTTTGGAAAATAAGTTGACCTCTTCTTCTTTGTGGCAGCCCCTCAAATATTGAAACACTTTATGTTTTCCCTAGTCTTTCTTTTCATTAAACTAGACCTACCACATTCCTGCAACCATTTCTTATATGTTTTAGCCTCCAGCCCCCTAATAATCGTTGTTGCTTTTCTCGACATCCTTTCCAGATCTTTCTAATCAGACACAAGTAATATTATACCTCCTTTTCTTTGAATATAAAGTAAAGGTCTTCCAATATCTTTTATCAGTTGAAGTAGAAAAAAAAGATTGGTCTAAAGCAGTAGTTCTCAACCTTCCCAATACCGCGACCCTTTAATACAGTTCCTCATGTTGTGGTGACCCCCAAACATAAAATTGGTGTCTCAGTTCCTAAGGCCATCGAAAATATGTGTTTTCCAATGGTCTTAGGTGACCCCTGTGAAAGGCTCATTCGATCCCCAAAGGGGTCCCGACCCACAGGTTGAGAACCACTGGTCTAAAGATTCCTGTCACTGAAACTCGTAAACATGCTAATTATTATATTTTTTTAATTTTTAGATTAAATAAAGACATTTATTTCTAACCTGTAAAAAATCCAGACAGACATAGAATGATTCATGACCAGATAATGACACTAAAGATTTGCTCAATAAGAAAAATTTGTGGAGCATGTTAATTTAACGTTTAGTGCAAAGTTTAGTTATCAAGATTTATAACATTCTTTACTAAAACTGGCAAACAAATATCTAACCATTAAATGTTTTTAGGTTAAGTCGTCTCTTGGAATTATTTGTGAGCTTCCTTTTGAAAAAAAGAGCAGGTTACAAGCAGCAGATGAAAAGATGTATTACCACACATAATGGAAGAGGAAAATATTGTAGCTAAGAAAAAAGAAACTCCAAAAAGAAGCTTTACTAAAAAGTAGTAAACAGAAGATCATAATGATAAACGATACTTTAAAAATGAAGCCTACCCTTGATTCTGTGCTGCTCTTTGAAATGTTAATTCATATGCAATGCCCTTCATTAAGCAAAAAGGCCTCTGGATTTTCCCTGCTTTCAAAAGTATGCCAGTGTTT
This sequence comes from Thamnophis sirtalis, assembly GCF_051295495.1. Lineage (NCBI taxonomy): Eukaryota > Metazoa > Chordata > Lepidosauria > Squamata > Natricidae > Thamnophis > Thamnophis sirtalis. Next base: position 62,279,388 of record NW_028261385.1, read on the forward strand.
TCAAGGTTCTTCACTGCAACTTTGAGGCATACTTTTTTTTTTGGTAACTTGGTATTATCCTAAGGAAACAAATGGAGGCAATGAAAATAAGCTATAAAATCAAGCCATTGCACTTTCAATATTTCCTATAAAATGAAACATATACTGGCATCTGGGCAGAATTGTTGATTGAGATTCATTTTTGTGCTTGTTTATCTTCGCATATCTTTCTTTAATGTATGCAAGTGCACATACACGAGAGTGCCTGAAATTAACAGAGATTTCAAGGACCTTGACTTACTCTTTTTGGGGGCTATGAAAACTTAGCTCCTATTTTTAAAGTGCTGCAGAAGAAGTTATGATTTGGCTAAAACCAAAAGAATAATGGTGTAGTTTGTACTGGTAGTCCTCACTCACTGACCACAACTGGGACTGACAAGCCTCATCACGAGCATTGCAGCCCCTCTCAAGCGAGTGTTGCCACAAATGTTGTGGGCACTCACATGCATAAGCACCCACACCTGCGCCTGCTCTTTCCTCAAAATTAGGAAAGGTTGGGAACTCTGCTGTAGAGGATAACTGTTCCATTTGGCATGTTAAAGCAAATGGGTCAAATTTCTTCTTCCAAATTTTTTTGGTCTGGGATTTTTTAAGGAATTGGTAACTGTTCTTTTTCATAGCCAAAAGAAGAAAGTGTGTCTTTCTTAGAAGACATCCAAGAACCTTGTAACTTCTGCTTAAAAGAAGGTAGCTGTTTCATAATAGCTCTTCTCCCTCCCAGCTTTGCATGCCCTACTCTTGTATTTCTATGAGGTGGATCTTTATTTATTTATTTTATTTTATTTAGGAGATTTATATTGCCGCCTATTCACACATGGCGACTGAAGGCGGCTCACAAGAATGTAACAACATCATATAAAAACAATAAAAACAAAAAAAGAGAGAATCATATAATAAATTAATAAAATAATCTAATAAAATAGCCCCTACCCCCACGCCACCCTGGCGACAACACATCATACAAGCCATTTAATGAGCTCCATCCCGCTCTGCATTCCCCAGGCCCACTGGCAGAACCAGAACTTTAGTGCCTTTGAAAAGAGTGCTAGAGTAGGGGCCATTCTAATCTCTGGATGAATGATGTTCCAGAGAGAGGGAGCCACCACAGAGAAGGCTATTCTTCTGGGTCCCACAAGGTGTATCTCCCTAGGGCATGGGACCTGCAACATTCCTTACCTCCCTGCTCTGGTGGGTTGGGTAGATGTGACCAGCAAGAAATGGTCCCTCAGATGATGCATGCTGAAGATTTGTTGGCCACAACACACAGACACATATCCATTCATGAAACATGGAGTCTCCCTGCTTTGGATTTTTCTTTACTCCTAAACTCATATTTTCTACTACATTTACAGTAAAGACCAATAAAAATAGATTACATGAAGAATTCTCATTGCATGCTGGGGAAAAACGTGGCCTGCTCAAGAGAGAATACGTTTATACAGAAATTATAATTCACAGTCTGTGCATGAATGCTTGCCTGTATGCAATTCAGTGTAATGCTGTATTCAACAAAGGTTCAAAATTAGGTATTACACATATAAAAATAAAATTACAGTATAATGCTAAGAGGAGAAGAACTTCATATTTTATCTCAGTCGAATTGCTTCGTCAAACATGGCACTAAGAAAGAAGAAACCATTCCTGTGAAAAATGTTTCCACACATATAATTGGGTGTAGTGGTTATTGTATCAGAGTAAGGTGAGAGAACTGGGCTTAGATGCCTACTTGGTTACAAAATTCATTGGTTTCATTCATTGATCCAACCTATCCCCATATCTTCTTATGGAAAAATGACATATTTGAATGTATTGCAGAAAGTACAGCATAGAAAGGTAATATATAATCAATTGCAAGTTGGTTTGATGAAATCGACTTAGACTATGCAGCTATTAATAACAGCACTGTAATAAATCAGGCCATTCTTGCTGTCTCTGGAGAAGGCTTCCACACCTTGTGGTCAACTATGCCCAATCAGTCAATCAGATATTTATTACAACCATCAAAAGAATTGACCAAGTTTCTACAAGGAGAATCAAGTAGCAAAAATGGAAGATTTATGAAACCTGTTTGTAAAGTATTATATATAGCATTGCATTCAATTTAGTTGTTAATATCACCACTTTTATAGGTCTTCTGTTGAAGGTCAAGTCTTCAATGCCATAGAAATGCTATTGAATGGAAGTGGCTGAGAGAGATTTAAATTCCTTATGTTAAAAAACCTTATTAAATTCCTATTTCTTTTTTTTCTTTTTTTAACAACATACTTAGTGTTAGGAATTTAACAACCAGACAACATCAATGGGTACTTATTATGGCCAAAAAACCTGACACTGCAGCATTTGGAAAGATAAATGTATGGCCCATGTCACTCAATGAATTATGAACCTGATTATATTCGCCATCTATTAGTGGATTGCATGCAAACTTTGTATGAGAAAAATATGGTATGTAAAATGTTAATCATATAATGCATGTTTATGTACTTGGATAATTGCATTAAATGACCACATGGAATTGCAACTATTTACAGCTAAAATGATATACTTTCTTGTATTTTTTCAGTTTTATAAAAAACACATTTTCTAGGTGTATTTTTCCTTTTCTTTGACAATGCATACATTTTATCTTTATGGTTGTTTTTTTCTGTCATAATTTTAAAAGAAATAAAATAATAAATAAAATAAGTTTCCATTCCCATATAATGAACATGGTGAATAAAAAAAGTTAAATATGAAATAAATCTGTGCTTAAAATTATAATACATCAAAGGCATTTCATTCACTCTAACTCTCAAATTATTTCAGAGTTGTTGTGAGTTGATATGATAATAAAGATCATGAGCACCATGGAAAGACTGCAAGATGGATGGATTTCCCATGAAGATGTCATGACAGCAAAGTTCAACAAATGATAGCCAAATTGAACCAGTGAGCTGGGAGAACAGATGAGTTTGCCAATGGAATCCAACCAGAAGAAAATATAAGGAAGGTAAGAAAGAAAGTGCTAAATATACTCAGCCTGAAAGATGAATAGCAGTTGATTTCAAGGGAGGTATTCTGAGAACTGCTGATTATCCAGTGTGAGTAATTCAGTAACTGTTTGGTTCTGTATTTGTAAAATTTTCATATATTTACAACATATGAAAATGTGTAGCAGTGTAGTAAGAAAACATGAAGATTGGAAAAATAAGATTCCTCAGTCCATAGGGAAGTAATTACAGATAGTCCTCAACTTACGACCACAATTGAACCCAGAATTTATGCTGCTGAGTGAGAAATTTGTTAAGTCAACCTTGCCCCATCTTACAACTTTTTTTGCTACATTTGATAAATGTATAAGTGCAGTTGTTAAATTAGAACAGGATTCAAGTCTGTAGAGATTTTCAGTCATCCAGGTCATGGTTGTCCCAAAGTGCTTTTTTATTTTCCAGGAGGCAACTGAAGTTTCTTGGGTTTTTTTTCCTTTGAGGACATTTCACTTCTCATCCAAGAAGCTTCTTCAGCTCTCACAGGACAGTGGAGAATGGAAGGATTTATATTCCTTAAAGAAATCTGATAATCTACATCCTTTCAGAGGGTCGTTGAAGCACTTGGAGGTTTATCTGTGTCCTCAGGGTCACCTGAATATTGCCCCTGGTACCCTACAGTCTGCAATTTTTTCTCTGGAAATCCATTCCTACTCCCACACCATTCCAAGGGTGTTCATCCCAAATTGTATAACTAAGAAAGAAAATCCAGTTGCCTCCTGAAAAAAACACTAAAATACTAAAAAAACACCTTTAGTAACACGATTATTAAGGGAATCTGGCTTCCCTGTTGATTTTGCTTGTCAGAAAGTTGCAAAGGGTGATCATATGATCTCAGTGACACTGCAACCATCATAAATATGAACCAGTTGCCAAGCGTCCTAATATAAGTCACATAACCATGAAGATGCTGCAACGGTTATAAGTATGAAAAATGGACATAAATCACTTTTTTCAGTGCCGTTGTAACTATGAAAGATCCCGAAACAAACTGTTGTAAGTCGAGGACTATCTTTAATGTTTTTCAAGAAAAAGTTGGGAGAAAAAACATATCCAGCAGTATTGCTGTTCTGATTTTTGTTGTTTGATGCTATTTTGCATTAATATTTTAATCTGTTATTTCAAATGGTCTGCTCCAGAGGTGGAATTCAGCCAGTTCTCTCCAGTTCGGGCAAACCAGTAACGGCGGCTTCAGGAAGCTCCTCCCACCTACCCTGATGTAATGTGCAAGCACTGCAAGTGCTCAGAAGGCAGTGCACATGTACAGATGAGGCTCGTGCACTCACATTTGCGAACTGGTAGGGAAAGTAAGTGAATTCCACCTATGGTCTGCTTGTATATAACCAAATATTTTAGTGAAATTGGTTGTTTGGTTTACAGTCACATAGGAAGTTCACTGCCTTGCCACAAGTGTGGTTTTTTTTTTTCCAACCATGAGTTTCTATTGCTGTAGTTTAGGGCACAGTAAAGCTTTCACTGTCACCATGTTCAGAGAAGAGGAAGGTTCTCTAATATGCCAGATAGAATTTATGTTACTTTCTGTAGATCATCCACTTGTCTGTGATACTAGGAGACATTGGTCAGGTATTCTGAACAGGACTAGAGGGGCTAAATGAAGATGCATAATCCCTTTTCCAATGGTTTCCTCCACAATGCACCATACATTAGCTTTCTGTCTTATGTACACATTTGTGCACATTTTAGCTGTAAAACTGCATTACAAGATTTGAAAGCATACGAAGAACTCTCAGTTTGTGTGCACATTAGTAAAAGTTAATATGAAAATTGGAATGAACGTTGCCTTTATCGAAAGTGAAAAGTTTAATTGTTACACCAATTTATCAATTTTTATTCTTCTTCCTCTTCTGTCCCCCCCCCCCCTTTCATGGAGTCAAGGCTTTCTAAAATCCATGGCATATTTTAATATATTTTAATATGCCTATAAATCAGTGATGGGTTTCAAAAAAAATTAGAATCTATTCTGTAGGTGTGGCCTGTTTTCTGGAGTGGCTTGGTGTTCATGTGACCTGGTGGGAGTGGTTTGCTGGATTCACTCAGACGTTTTTAAAACTCACAGGCTATGCACAGCACACACTTCAGCCCCTCTGCCTCTTCCCTCTTCCTGGATTCACTCAGACTTTTTTAAAAGAGTGGAAGAATGTGTGCGCATGCACAGGCTGTTAGTTTTAAAAACGTCTCTGTGAATGCAGGAAGAGGCAGAGGGGCTGGAAGTGTATGTGTGTGACAGGCTGTGAGTTTTAAAGATGTCTGAGTGAATCCAGGAAGAGGAAAGAGGCAGAGAGGCTGAAAGCATGTGTTCCTATAGTATCTTCCGACTCCTCTGCCTCTTCCTGGATTCACTCAGACGTTTTTTTAAAACCCACAGCCTGTGCACATGCACACACTCTTCTAGCAGCCCCTCTGCCTCTTCCCTCTTTCCCAACATCCTCCCCCCACCCCCAGCCACTCACCAGTTCTTTCTTCTTCTGGTTCTTCTTCTGAGAACTTTTCAGCAGCATGGTGAGGATGGGGCGAGTGAAAGAGAAAATGAGGGGAGGGAACATTCTGGTATGGGGCCTCCTAACCAATGGGTACCGGAAGGCACACTGAATTTCACCATCCGGTACGGCCGTTGAAACCCACCCCTGCTATATATTGTTATAAGATAGATAGCTTAATTTTTGCAGAATTCCAGCCTTAGAAACAATAAGGAAGTAGATCTTAGAAACTACATTTTGAGGATTAAATCACATTTAAAGTTAAGACCACTGTTAGTGCCTATGTACAATTATAGAAAATTAAATGTCAGATGCAGTAGGATAAAAACTACAAAACCTGTGGGGATTTTGCTCTTTTTTTTAATAATCTCATAAACTCATAATCCTGCACTTTTAGTTTGACGACTGCGGGAGGTGGGAGTGGGAGGCACTGTTTTGCGGTGGTTCTCCTCTTACCTCTCGGACAGGTCGCAGTCGGTGTTAGTGGGGGGGCAGAGATCGTCCCTGAGGCCCCTAACATGTGGAGTACCTCAGGGTTCGGTCCTATCCCCCCTACTATTTAACATATACATGAAACCGCTGGGCGAGATCATTCGGAGGCACGGGATAAAATACCATCAATATGCGGACGATACACAATTGTATCTGTCCGCCCCGTGCCAACTCAATGAAGCGGTGGACGTGATGAACCGGGGTCTGGAGGCCGTTAAGGACTGGATGAGTGCTAACAAACTGGTGCTCAACCCGGATAAGACCGAGTGGCTGTTGTGTTTCCCCCCCAATAATTTGGCTAATACACCAACGCTTAGGCTGGGGGGTCAAATTTTATACCCCTCAGATAGGGTCCGCAACTTAGGAGTCCTCCTGGATCCACAGCTGACTTTTGACCACCAGCTGTCAGCTGTGACCAGGGGGGCATTTGCCCAGGTTCGCCTGGTCCGCCAGTTGCGGCCCTACCTAGATCGGGGGGCCCTCACAACAGTCACTCGAGCCCTTGTGATCTCTAGACTGGAATACTGCAATGGGCTCTACATGGGGTTGCCCCTGAAGTGCATCCGGCGACTACAGCTAGTCCAAAATGCAGCCGCGCGAGTGATAGTGGGCGCACCTCGGTTCGCCCACGTTACACCTGTCCTCCGCGAGCTGCACTGGCTGCCTGTTGGTCTCCGGGTGCGCTTCAGGATAATGATGACCATCTTTAAAGCACTCCATGGTAGTGGATCTAGGTACTTGAGAGACCGCCTTCTGCCGATTACCTCCCTAAATCGACCAATCAGATCGCACAGACTGGGCCTCCTCCGAATTCCATCTGCCAGTCAATGTCGACTGGCGACCACACGGAGGAGAGCCTTTTCTGTTGCTGCCCCGACCCTATGGAACGAGCTCCCCATGGAGATCCGCACCCTCACCACGACCCAGACCTTCCGCGCAGCCCTCAAGATCTGGCTCTCCCAGCAGGCCTGGGGATAGGCTTCCAATTACCCGCCCGAGTGTTTGATTGCTGAATGAAAGCTGTGTTTTATTATTTTTCTTTTGCTCACAAAGTGTTTGTTTTGACCTTGCACTTCCCCTCCCCTGTGGTTGTAAGCCGCCCTGAGTCCCCTCAGGGAAAAGGGCGGCATATAAATCCCAATAAACCTAAACCTAAACCTAAACCTAGTTTTAAAAAGAAAATTCCTTTTGGTTAAAACTATCCTCTTAATTCATTTCAGTCTCAACATGGCCACAAAATCTGCCACTTCTTTTTAAAAAAAAATCTGTGACATGCTTTCTGCTGATACGTTAGAATACTAATATGTTCAATCTTACTAGAAAAGAAAAATGATCCTGAGTGGTATCTATATATGTATCATTTTATTACTCCATAAGTTTTATAACAGTTATTTGGCTTTTTGAGCTTTCAATTTCCATTTCCATAATTCAATAAGCAGTTTATTGTGCCAGGAAAAAACATCTTGCATAGAATATTTTTAATCAATGTGTTTTATTATATTCCATTCTTCTACAATTCAATCACAGCACATACAGCACTTAATCAGTAAGAAAATAGACAAAATGTCTATTTAAACTTTTGCTGACCTGTGTTTGACTCTAAGAAGTGTTAATAATTCATGATGAAATGCAGGATATGTGCATCTTAATATTTCCAGCTCAACAGGAGATAACTGCTTTCAGTTGCCTACAAACAACATCATTAATTTAAAGATGAGATTTCTGCAGGAAATAGTGTAACATTTAATCTGTACAAAAAAAATCTATTAGAAATCTTAATTACAAGTACAATGAAGAAGACAGATCAAAATAATTTGCTTTGAGATAGAGCCCAATAATTTTACTAGCTTGCTCTCCTATGTAATTCAAAAAGAGAATCAGCACACCTACAGTTTCAGGAATATGTCTGAATATAGTTATGCAATTTTAGTTACATGAATCCTCTCTCAAAATCAGCACATCGTCAGGAGGCCCCGTACCAGAATGCTGGAGGAACGTTGTCCATGTGTTAGTGTTTGTATTGACATTTAACAGGATTATTTTTCAGGATGAAATAAGTGAAGGACTCACTAGAGAAGAGCCTAATGCTGGGAAAGATTGAGGGCAGAAGAAGAAGGGGGCGACAGAGAATGAAGTGGCTGGATGGAGTCACCGAAGCAGTAGGTGCGAGCTTAAATGGACTCCAGAGGATGATAGGGGACAGGAAGTCCTGGAGGAACATTGTCCATGGGGTTGTGATGGATTGGACATGACTTCACAACTAACAACAACAACAACTATAAAAACCATAAAAAGAGCCATGGCGGCACACCAGCTAGAATGCAATATTGCAGGATAATTCTACCAAATGCCAGGAGTTTGATTCTCATTGGCTCAAAGAGTCAAAGTTGACTCAGTCTTTCATCCTTCTGAGATGGGTAAAATGAGGACTTAGATTATTGGAGGCAAAATGCTGACTATATAAATCGCTTAGACAGGACTATAAAGCACTGCAAAGTGGTATACAAGTCTAAGTGCTATTGCTAGAATAACTGCAATAATAAAACAAAGCATTGTTGAATTTCTTTATAGTGTATGGGAATATATCAACAAAAACAAACCTAATAGTAAATTGCAATATGACTCTGGTAGTAAAGCTCCAATAATCATTCTATTAAATCTAGCAAATTTTAGGCAGCCAATGGTTTCCTGTCATTAAAAGCAAATAATTTTGCCAGAGGTTGAGCATATAGGCATGTAGCCACTGAAGATGTACATTTGAACTTGGGTAAAGAATTAATTTACTACTGATAAAAAAGTACAGATAGGAGCTATAGATATTTAAGAGCCCCTGTGTCTGGAAAGGGATCACTTTGCAAGGAACACTTTGCAATGCCACTTAGCTTTTGAAAAGTATGAATGCCAGACACATTGATTTCTACTCAGTGTGACTGTCAATGTTTATTTTGATCCTGCATCGCACTTTGATGGAGACAAGTGTAAATAAACTGTTTATTAGTATCTGTGAGAATGTTGCAGTTTGTAGAGATTGTAGATCAGTTATTTATTAGATTTTTATCCCACCCTTATCACTTTGTGAACAACTCAAGGTGGTGAACATACCTGATGCTCTTTCCACCTTCTATCTTCCCATAACAATCCCATGAGGTGGGTTAGCAATAGCAATAGCAGTTAGACTTATATACCACTTCATAGGGCTTTCAGCCCTCTCTAAGCGGTTTACAGAGTCAGCATATCGCCCCCAACAACAATCTGGGTCCTCATTTTACCCACCTCAGAAGGATGGAAGGCTGAGTCAACCCTGAGCCGGTGAGATTTGAACAGCCGAACTGCAGAACTGCAGTCAGCTGAAGTAGCCTGCAGTGCTGCATTTAACCACTGTGCCACCTCAGCTCTTTTTGGGCTAAGAGAGACGGTGACTCACCCAAAATCAGTTTTTTATGCTTAAAGCTGGACTTGAACTGATAGTTTCAAACTGAGTCTCCTGATTTCTAGGCCAGCACTTAACTGACCCCAAGAAACAAGTTTGTCAAAACATATGTTGACTGTAATTTCCAAATTTCTAAATATTAATGTAAGAAAAATGATAATTCCAGGATAATAATTGCTAGAGCAAGTAGAAAAGGTTTAGCATTTAAGATTATGAGACTTCCATATCTAGGCCACCGCACCACTCAACTATTAACTCCACTAATATACAATGGCATGTGTTAATCATAATCTGTAACCCTAGGGCATGATAACGAACCTATGGAACGTGTGCCGGAAGTGGCACACAGAACCGTAAGACCAGGTGACCGGCATGCATGCCAGAAACTGGAAGCTCAGCTTCCCAAAACGCCCATGTGCACCAGGGAGCTGCTCTTCTGGTTTCCATTGCTTCCCCATGCGCACACACATGCTCCTGTTTTGGCACTCAGTGCCAAAAAGATTCATCAGCACTGCCCTAGGGTACTTAATCAAATATCAATGAATTTTAATAAGCATTTATGTTTGTGATAGCTTGTGGATCTTGATATGGACTGAATATTTCATCAGTTACACTTTGGTTATTTAGGTGGTTCTGCACTCTGATATAACCTACATAAACTGCCCAATGTAGCATTTTTCAATCATGATTTATTGTGCTGTGCTAGTTGAATGGTAGCACTTCTGCTTTTGTAGTCTGAAGCAAGCAGCAAAACCAGAAATTTCATAAAGTCACAGGTGGGCTGCATTTAGCTCAGTGGGTCACTGTGCAGACCTACATTAAATACATAACAGCAGCAGGTAGCAAACCAGAAAGCCAGCAGGTCTGCAGGTAAAATATAGTTACTAAGTTTGTTTACTCAGAAAGTATCCATTATTCACTCAAAAGTCTTTGATGCATTGCTATAATTTTGAAGGGAGAGTTTCCTCTTCTACAATCCATTCAGTGCAGGTAGCTGAAATTCCTTCTTCTTTCATAGTTATAAATAGCTTGGTACCATCCATAAGTCGAGAGGTTCTGCCCAACTGAACACCAGTATCGCTAAACCTCATCTTGTTCTTGTCATATAGATAAATTTGTTTAAAAGAAAGCGAACAACACCAGGCAAATAAACATTGAGTTCAGATCAGCTGGGTTCCCACAAAGTAATGAATGAGAAAAGCAAGGGAAGAAGGACTGAATAGCAAGAAAAGGGGGCTCAGAATACACTGCTTCCTAGACTGAAAAAGGATGGGTTAGGATAATTTGTACTTTGATTTTTGCTCACATCTGTTTTTTTTCCTCTCTATCTGCATTGTAATGGTAAACAAATCTGGAATTTATCACAAAATAGTTCCACATTGAAGGAGTCTGGTTTATATTATAAAAGCTGCAATTATCTCAGTTAATTAAATAGATATTCAAACTCTATGCTTGCAGACTGGGACTGCAGAACCATGTCCAATGTTCACAGATGAAATGCACAAGAGTATGTCTTTTTAAATCTTTTTTTAACTCTCACACAAACAGAGAGAGAGAGAGAGGGAGGGAGGGAGGGAGGGAGAGAGAGGGAGAGAAAGAGACAGAAAGACAGAGAGAGAAAGAATGAGAATATCTACATCTAACATCTAATGGGTCACATATTTGATTTGTGAATCAATTCAGCAGGTCTTCAAGATGGCTCATACTAAGGCTAATATGTATTGATTTGCATAAAAGTACAGTTGCAAGAAAAAGTATGTGAACCCCTTGGGATTACATGGAGTTTTGCATGAATTGGTCATAAAATGTGCTCTGAACTTCATCTAGTCACAACAATAGACAAACACAGTCTGCTGAAAATAATACTACACAAACATTAGATGTTGCCATGGTTTAATTGCACATAACATGTAAACATTCATAGTGCAGGGAGGAAAAAGTATGTGAGCCCCTAGCCTAATGAGGTCTCCAAGAGCTAATTGGAGCCAGGAGTGAGCCAACCTTGACTCCAATCAGTGTGATGATATTGGATGTGTTGCTGACAGCTGTTCTCTCCTTTAAAAACACACACCTATTGTGGGTTTACTGGTTTCAAGAAGCACTGTCTGATGTGAACCATGCCTCGCAGAAAAGAGCTCTCAGAAGACCTACGATCAAGAATTGTTGACTTGCACGAAGCTGGAAAGGGTTACAAAAGTATCTCCAAAAGCCTTGATGTTCATGTGTCCACGGTAAGACAGACTGTCTACAAATGGAGAAACTTTAGCACTCTTGCTACTCTCCCTAGGTGTGGTCGTCCTGTAAAAATGACTGCAAGAGCACAGTGCAGAATGCTTTATGAGGTAAAGAAGAATCCTAGAATGTCAGCTAAAGACCTATAGAAATCTCTGGCACATGCTAACATTTTTGTTGACACACCTACAATAAGTAAACATTAAACAAGAATGGAGTACATGGGAGGACACCACGGAGGAAGCCATTGCTGTCCAAAAAAAAATATTGCAGCATGTTTGAAGTTTGCAAAAGAGCACCTGGATGTTCCACAGCACTACTGGCAAAATATACTGTGGACAGATGAAACCAAAATTGAGTTGTTTAGGAAAAACACACAATACAATGTGTGGAGAAAAAAAGGCACAGCACACCAACATCAAAACCTCATCCCCACTGTAAAACATGGTGGAGGGAGCATCATGGTTTGGAGCTGCTTTGCTGCCTCAGGGCCTGGACCAATTGTTGTCATTGATGGGAAAATGAATTCCAGAGTTTATCAAGACATTTTGCGTACGTACGACCATCTGTCTGCCAACTGAAGCTCCACAGGGGATGGGTGATGCAACAGGACAATGACCCAAAGCATACAAGTAAGTCAACACAAAAATGGCTTCAACAGCACAGAATACGCCCTCTGGAGTGGCCCAGTCAGAGTCCTGACCTCAACCCGATTGAAATGCTGTGGCATGACCTTACGAGAGCGATTCACACCAGACATCCCAAGAATATTGCTACACTGAAACAGTTTTGTGAAGAGGAGTGGTCCACAATTACTCTAGATTGTTGTGCAGGTCTGATCTGCAACTACAAGAAACGTTTGGTTGAGGTTATTGCTGCCAAAGGAGGGTCAACCAGTTATTAAGTCCAAGGGTTCACATTCTTTTTCCTCCCTGCACTGGAATGTTTAAATGTTATGTGCAATTAAACCAAGGCAACATCTAATGTTTGTGTAGTATTATTTTCAGCAGACTGTGTTTTTCTATTGTTGTGACTTAGATGACATTCAGAGCACATTTTATGACCAATTCATGCAAAACTCCACATAATCCCAAAGGGTTCACATACTTTTTCTTGCAACTGTAGTTTTGAAGTCAAGCAGTAAAGACAATTTGTAATTTAATATATTTACATAGGACTAAAATTGTAAGGAATGGGAGCTTATCCCATTACATGGCACTCAGATCTCGAACCACAGATGACAATAGTAATAGCAATAGCAATTAGACTTATTTACCGCTTCATAGGGCTTTCAGCCCTCTCTAAGCGGTTTACAGAGTCAGCATATTGCCCCCACAGTCTGGGACTAACTCAGCATCTTTAATTACTTGTGTCATCATGCATTGAGTCATCAAGCATTGTCTATAAAATTGCAATTAAGAAACAAGAAATAACAACTGGAACAAAAGTGGTATTCAGCCAGTTCTGACAGGTTCTGGAGAACTGGTAGCAGAAATTTTGAGTAGCTTGGAGAACTGGCAAATAGGCTGGCCCAGCCCTCGCTGCTTTCCAGCCTCCCAGCCAATCTTCTTTTGTTGCCCTGAACAGGAGAATGGAACTGGAAAGCACGTTAGTGGGGTGGGGAGGGAATGGGGATTTTGCAGTATCCTTCCCCTGCCATGCCCACAAAGCCACACTATGCCCACAGAACTGGTAGTAAAAAAAAAATGAATACCACCACTGAACTGGAGCCTTTTATCTTCCATAATATCTGACAATCACGCTGAATGAGGTGGGTTTTCAATTGTCTCTGTTATATATTTATGGGCTCTGGCTTTTATTCAGGTTCCATGAAAACAGAAACAGAGAGTGCTTTTGTTAAAAGAGTTAT